>NC_133657.1:50296232-50484694 GCF_009905375.1 Apium graveolens | reverse complement strand
TCTCCTTCATTCTCACTCAAATATTGTGTTCTATAGCTCATTGAGATGGCCTACAACTATTGTTCACAAGTCTCGTCCAAATAATCATGGTAAGACCCTCATTTTTACAGTTCTTTAACTCGGACTTTTAGAAACTTCAAAGCCTAACTTTGTGTTCTTGATTTCTTTGGAAAGATCAAGCTTGTAGGAGGCTCCCTAAGGCTTCCTAGCAACTTAACACCTCCCAAGGAAGGTATAAACTTCAAACCCTAGCCTTTACTTTATTTGTTAGTAAGTTTAATGGTTGGTGTTGTGAAATGAGAAGCATGGATTGTGATTATTAGTAGTTTGGTTTGATTTGGAAGTGTTTTGGTAATTGAAGCTTGATTATAGTTCATAGGTCTTGATTGTGGTTGTTTGAGTTGAAAACCTTGGAGATTATGGACTGATGTGGTATGGTTTAGGTGAAGTTTTGTTGTATTGATGGTTATGAGTTGGTTGGTGGTTAATTAGAGTAGTTTAAACATTGGTAATCGCGTAAACATAGCCGTCGTAACGTTCGATTTTCTTTGGACTGTTTTTGTGCATAATATTAGGACCCGAGAACCCCCTGCTAGATTATGACCACTGCCATGTTTAGATATCTCATGTTACGAGCTTCGTTTTGATATGTAGTTCGTTCGATTCCGATGCACGGTTTAGGAGAAACGACCGTTTCAAGTAACGGTGTTTCGCGAACGAAACTTTTCCCCTCGCCTTACTTTGAAACATAGGTTAAAGATCAAAAAGGGTTAATTAATGTATGAAACATTTATGGTAAGTGTGTTAGGCAGTTGGTAAGACACTCGCGAAGGAATCGCCTTAAAACTCGTAAAGGTTAAATTATTAAAAATGGTGGAGCCGAGGGTACTCGAGTGACTTAAGAGAATCAGTAAGCGCAAAACAAGCGTTAGAGTCTAAGTTAGTTAAAGTATAGATTTACAAGTGACTTTGGTTTAATTCCAACTTACTTGTTGCTTATAGGTTACCAGACTCGTCCCGAGCCATTCGTAACCCCCAGTCGCTCAGGCAAGTTTTCTACCCGCTATACTGTTGTTGTGATGTAAATATATGTATATGCATTATCTTGTGATATTGCATGATTGTTATTAGCAAATTTTGCGATATATTGGAGCATGCTAATATGGTATATATGCATGTCTGTTTCGTAATCTGGTTATCTATCTGTTGATTTCAATGCTTATAGTTGCATAATACCTATGCTAGAAATAAGCAAGTAGTTGCGTATACCCTTAGTATAGGGGATAAAAGGTGAACATATTTCTAAACCGGGAGTCGATGTTCCCGAGTATATTATATATATATATATATTTATTTATATATATATATATGGATATAGTTTTTAAAACTATGGATCGAATAAGGTTTATTCGATACCTTTATTTTATTATTTGAATATTATTTGAATATTCATTCGAGGGCTTATGACTCAGTTTATTTTATTATTTGAATATTATTTGAATATTCATTCGAGGGCTTATGACTCAGTTTATATTATTATTGAATATTACTTGGATATTCATTTGAGGATGTATGACTCCTTTATTTTATTTAATGAATATTATTTATAATATTCATTCGAGGTATTATGACTCCGTTATTACTGAAATATATTCTTTATTTCATTAGAGAATAAAGTGTTAATAATCAAACTTATTTTCGATTATTCAAATAAAGATAATACTTTCATATAAGTATATCTTTGGTTATTTAATGTTTATTTCAAGTATAAGTTTTAATACTTCTACTTCAATTATTTTTATAAAGATAATTCTTTATGAGAATATTATTTAAATAATAATATTCAGATATTTTCTAATATATCGGGACTGATTTATTTCATTAAATCAGTTTTACTCCAAACACTCTTTAAAGTGTTTTCGAGTCTTCAAAATGATTTTTAAAAGTTAGAGCGGATCCCAAAACTCATTTTTATATTTAAGATCTTCCTTTTAAGGGGATTTAAATACTCGCTCAAAACCTGAGGGATCCGGCTCTATGGTGTATTTTATATTCGCAACAAGGTTGCTGTTTTGATAAATGAATTGATTACTTGCCCAATGTTCGGGAAGTAAGCCCATCTAATTGAGTCGACATAAGCGACAGGCCGGGGTACGGTCTATCAAAGTGTAAGTGGATGGGTGGCAGTCCATCAACGCGTAAGAGGTCGGGTGGCGGTCCAGCACAAGGTCCTTATGTGGCCAGGGTGATGACCGGTGGGGGATTCATCCATCTACTAGTAGAAAAGGTTACTTATTGGTATCTTTGCCTGATCAGCAAGATATCTGGTTTATGCCAAAATTCTTTTCCTTCCAAATTCATTGGATATTGCAACTCTGTTCATACTTTACATGACAGAGGTTTTCAGGAAATGTATGGGAGATATATATGAATATATTTATATATCGGGTCTTAATGAAGTATCTCGTAACTTCATTATTTATAATGATATTCAAAGATTGAATCTATTCAAATCTTGTATTGTAGTCTCATCTATGTGATGAACCTTTGAAACTGATTATAACTTGAACAGGGGTAGTTCAAGTAGTATTTGGGAAAGATATAAGTATTTTGGGGTATCTTGTAACTTCATCTTTTAAACTTATATCTAGTTAATGATTGTCTTATGAATGACAAAGATTTTCGGAAAAACGTTGAGACAAGGTTAGATATATGAGATCACCTTGCAACGATATTTTTTGTGTATACAGTTATAAACTGGAACTCTGTGTATATTATGGATGGAAGAGGACTTCCAAGATTTTGAAAAGTATATATGTATATATACTGAATATTTTGCGACTTCATCGCATTAAGATATCAAACTTGGTTCATTTCTTTTAACCAAGACTTTCATGAGTACTATGAGAAGGCTCATATACTATTAATCATTATACATATTATTTTGGTGGGCTTGCTGCTCACCCTTGCTTTATTTCTTCATCACACAACAACAGTTAGGAAAGATGGCCAGACTCCAGCAGACCCAGCGCAAGCGCGTGGGAAGCGTCCCGCGTCTTCCCGTTGATGTTGTAGCTGCTATAGCTGCAGAGGTAGATCTATTGTAGATCAGACCATCTACTTTTGAGAATCAATTATGTATAATTATAACTTGTGGCAGATAATGGAAATTAACTGTAAATTTATCAAGTAATCATTTTGGGTTGTAATAACTTTTAAATTGTGGATTCAAAGACTTGTACTTATTTAAATTTCATCTCTGAGACTATAACGGGTTGTGGTGTGTGTTAGTGTGGGGTCACAGCATAAGGTTATTTATTATTAATTAAGTGAAGTGATATTGTGGAAAGAAAGACCGTGACGACCCGGATCCCCGACCCCGGATCTGGGGGTGTTACAGAAATGGTATCAGAGCTAAGCGTTATAAACCTCAGAGATGATGGGACGTTAAGATAATAAGTTCACTAAGATAATAAGAACTCTTGCCAAGTTCATAGTCGGGATACCTAACGTAGTACTGACAGTTAAAACCCTTATGGGAACCCTTATAAATATCGTGATAGGAGCGTAGTTCGTTATCGTATATGGTAGCGGGACTCCGAACCCTGAGGTTGAGGAGCAACATCGCGATGATATTTTATTACTAATTGGAGATCGGATTATGGATCCGATAGAGTGTCCTAATGCAGGACCGGATGATGTTGATATTGAGAATTTAGCGGTTAAGGATGTTGTCCTAGAAGGGATAGTTGTTGAGGAGGATCCCATGGAGGATCCTGACAAGAATGAATAAAGGACCACTGAGGAATTGATGACCATGGTTAGGGCAACTACCAGAGGTAGGATTGGCCGGTCACTACCGGAGGTTCGTTCAAGTTGTAAAGATAGTAGCCCCTTTAACGCGGCTTACTCGTAAGACTGAGAAGTTCGAATGGACAGAGAAATGCGAGAACAGCTTTCAAGAACTGAAGCAGAGGTTGGTGATGGCCCCTATGCTGGCGTTGCCGGATGGAAAAAGGAGATTTTGTGATTTGTAAGTGACGCTTCGCATAAGGAATTAGGGTGCTTCTTAGCACATCAAGATAATCGCGTCTGCGTCAAGACAATTAAGGTAATATGAAATTCGATATCCCCGCCCATGAGCTTAGGCTCGTGGCAATAGTTTTACCCTAAAGATTGGAGGCACTACTTGTATGGAGAGAAGTGCGAGAATTACCTATGCCATAAGTGCTCTAGTACATTCTTACGTAGAAAGAGCTCAACATACGCCAGAGGAGGCGGTTAGAGCTAATCAAGAATTATGATTGGGAGATTCTTTATCATTCGGGGAAAGCCAATATGGTGGCTGATGCCCTTAGTAAAAAGGAGAGACTCAAGATGATAATGTCTTTTGGAGAGTTTATAAGAGATTTTGAGAAAATGGAAATAGTAGTGAAGGTAACCGGAGCCGGTACCGAAAAGCTGTTTGAGATAGCAATACAACCCGAATTATTGGAAAAGATCATATTGTACCAGAAAAAGTTATGAATGAAGGCAGAGAGCCAACAAATAGATAAGAGGTTAATACCGAGAAAGATGAGAAGGGAATAATGAGGTATTCCTACAGAATTTGGGTTCCAAATGTTCAAGAGCTTAAAGATGAGATCTTAGATGAAAGCTAGTTTGAGGAATAAGATTTAGAGCAAACCCTGAACGTGATAGTCAGGGAGGTCGCCATCAAGATAGAAGGAACCCATGACATAATGGAGTGGAAAATGAGGATTTTAAATTAAAAGATGACCCCAATTATGGGGAGTAGGATGAAACATTTCATAGTAAGGAAACAAAAAGTCGAGTAAGGAAAGGAGACCCGAGATGGTACCCCTATACGGCAATTCATGGACCTGTCTAAAGAGAACTTAGACTATTATCCCCAACCACCACCCTGAGGAGACAGTACGGTGAGAAATTCTTTCAGGACCTTTAAGTCGCTAAGCTCTCAGAGTTCCATGGAACAAGCTGACCCAGTCGAGGCAAGAGCCTGGCTAAAGGAAATAGAGGAATCATTTGAGATTCTAAATGATTGACGAACCACAAAGGACTGTTTTTGTCACTTACCCTCCTAAGAGAGAGGCCACCCGCTGGTGAAAGACCAAGAAAGGCACGGAGCCAGAGGTTATAATAAACTGATTTAAGTTCAGTCAATTGTTTTAGGAAAGTACTTCCCAAGGTTATGGAGATAGTGTAAAAGCTTTAGAGACAGAACAAAGGCAGACGAGTATGATGAATTATGAATCTAAGTTGTAAAAGTTATCAAGATTCATTCTGAGGACACGAATCCAGAATGACGGGATGTATGAAATCAATGTTTATGTTGTGTTGGTCCATGAAATAATGATAAGAGAAAGGAAAATAAAAAGAAACTGAAGTGGAAAGGAATATAAAGGCAATAGAGTTTGAGGAATGATAAGGGGGTTGGGTATGAGGAAACCCTAAAGACTCGTAGCAATAGACATAGAAAAGTATGTAATCATCAGGATGAGGGTGATATACCATGAGTTAAATTGATGGTTGAAGGTATAAGAGATACATATATATTATCCCCTGTAAGTTGGGAGGATTCGAAGAAACCTTGAGATAGTTTGAAGGATAAATAATGAGACGCGGATAGACTGAGGAGACAAGAAAGTAAGAAATTAAGAAAATTGGATGAAGGAAGTGACCTTCAAGAATGTGAAGTGTAAGACCGGTGGCTTGATACCCAGGAAGGGAGACGCCAGGTATAAAAGATATCCCAACATTGAGATGACTGTTGAGATAAACAACAAAAGTAAATAAGGATTTATTAAGAAGAAGTTCACGTTGAACATGACCAATATCTTCCAGATCATCCATGTGATCATTACCAAATCAGGAAAGACAAGCGGATAACCGTTGTTATCTTTTGGAGGCCATATGGATTGACCTCAATTTGAATAAGGATGCTATTATGAAGTTAGGTATAGACTATCGAGGTGGGAATGATGAATATGATAATCTATCAAGGATATATGACTTGATTTATTCGTGGAAGGATGCAGGTACCTTTTTAAGGTGGAATTAAGGATAGAACATTGGTAACTTAAAATGAATCCTAAGGGACTGCATAAAGGTTGGCATGTCACCCTTAATAAGGACAGTATGAATTTTGACAGTATGATTGGGAAAGGGTTAAGGTAACAACAACCTTTAAGAATCAGTGGAGAGATTTTGCAGAAGTATATAGACAATGGTTCTACTATTAGTAAATGGTATTGTGATATGCCCTGTATCTAGGGAATACAGGAGGAACGATTAAAGGATAACCTTAGAGGTTTTATAAGGAAAAAGGTAATATTCAAAATTCTCAAGAATAGAAATGTGGATAAAGGAAATATGACGTAATTATAATGATGCCAAGTGGGGCACGTGTTAAACCACGAGAAAGTATGGATCGAACCAGTAATGGTCGAAATTGTTCAGGGCAATTAGGACTTAAGAAAAAAAAATGTTCTAAGTATGATTGAGAGTCAGTCTTGACAGTGATTAGCCTCTAAAGAATGAGGCAATAACTTATGGAAAAATGGTGATATTTTTTTTTCCCATCTGATTTTAAGGAAAACATCTTCACTCAAGCAGTGATCGGAAATAAGGTAGAAAATTTATTTGGAGGTGGTTAAAATGACATTGACTGTAAGGAAATTTTACTATCAGGAAAGGCCAAAGAGGTGGCCGACACTTTAAAGGTAAGTGGATAATTATAGGCGCTTGTGCCAAAAAAAAAATACAGTGATGATGGTTAAAACTGTGAAGGTTGTATTATGGTTTGGAAGATTGACATTCCTTCTGATGACTGTGCAATACCCAACCGTAATAGTAGTTGGTAAAGGTTTAATTCGTGTAATCGCCATGAACGGGCTATCTATCTTAGAAGGTCCTATCTTGAGATAAGCCAGGACCATGTTTCAAAAAGGACTAGATGAACCCTTGAGTTAATTCTTCTATTTAGGGCGTATGATTAAGAATGGTATTAACCTGCTATCGTTGCTTTGATTGAAACTCTTCTGCACTTTTATCTGCTTCATGTCATGTATGTATGTCAGGATCAGGAGTGTTCTTCATGAATCAGGAATGGTGATTATGTTACCTCCTTAGAAGGATTTGATACGAGATGTATGGACTCTGTATGGTTAGCTATTAAGACTTCAGGGAAAATGAATGACTACAGTGGGTCAGTGGTGGACCATAGTAAGGCAGCAATGATTCTGCGAGTAGTGAGCTGATTATAACCATGAGAGTTGTATTGGAATGGGTGTTGAGATTGAGTACCACTAATCGGGTCGTGGTAGTGTATAAGTTATCATTGATAGACTAATTAAGTAGAGTATCTACCTGGTGAATTATTATTCTTTCTTATCAATAGAGAGTCGTATTATTATACGAGGAAGGTTGCGGTGCAAGCATAGAATTCTAGTAGCGATGATGTATAGAATGAGATCCCAGATTCGATTTTCGATGTCGAGGGAGTTTCAAAGGTGATTGTGTATAAGCTCGAGGAAGAGCATGGGTCCATAGAATGATGAACGGAATAGAAATATTTAGGCATGTGAAATAGGATGCTATAATACTTGATGTTGATATAAATACATATATGTTTTGTTCTCCTATGACAAACCTCTATAGTTCAGAGGTAGGTTCCAAGCCAGATATTTTGTGGCAGTATATTTTTTTTATATATATACAATTCTCTTCAGTTCGTTCTTTTCTCTTCTTTTCATTTCATGTAATTTGAGAAGAACAACCCTTCCAGAAGGGGAGGTATTGCCGAATGACTGTCTATCTGTGTGATAGAAGCCTAGTAGAATACCAACTATTGTTTAATTGCTTGTCAAGTACTAAAGGCTGGCCACCTTCTGTACTAACTAAGCGATATAACAAGTGTTCATGATCATAGTGATCTCTCAACAAATTCCTTTACTTCTATATGAAGGATTAAGCTTCCAAAGATAGAAGCAGCTGAAAAAGGAGTAGTAAAGTTATGGTGGTATTCAGAATGGAAACACGTTCATGATACTAAGGTTGACGTGGTTATTAAAAGGTTATAGAACACTAACGAGCAAAAGTGTAACCAGTATAATATTATGTACGGAAGATAGTAACGACTACGAACTGGAAAGTGATGGGTAGTGAGAAGCAAAAGATATAATGCTAGAAGCTATGATGAGAGCCGGTGCAATAGACTTGAAAGAATTTGGAATGATCACTTAACGCAGATTAAGTTATCTCACGATAATCGATCGTATGTTAGTATCGAGGTATCGCCTTATGAGATCCTTGAGGGAAGACAATGTCGATCTCCCTTATGTTAGGATTAAGTTGTAGAGCGCAAGATGCTCGGACCCGCAGTTGTCCAAAGGACCAGGGATATAATAGATCTAATTAGAGGACGGTAGGTAGTAGCCCAAGATGGACATGATAAATATGTTGATTTGACACGAAAGGACAAAGAATAGGAAGTAGGGGACCTAGTGTTGTTATAGGTATTCCCTTGGAAAGGAAGGATGAGGTTCAGAAAGAAATGAAAGCTAAGTCCACGAATTGTTGGACCCTTGGATATATTAAGACATATTGGGAAGTTATCATATGAGCTAGCCCTAACCCCGAACATGTAACAAGTTCGTAACGTGTTTCACGTATCAATGTTAAGGAAGTGTAATTCAGATGCCAGATAAATAGGGGCATATGAGCGCATAGACATGCAACATGACGTAACCTATATGGAGCAACCAGGAAGGGTTATAGAGTGAAAAGGAACAAGTGCTTAGGGGAAGGATTATCAAACTAGGCAGAGTTTGGTGGCAGGACCACAATGTGGGAAAATTGACTTGAGAGTTAGAAAGTGCAATATTAAGAATGTATCCCTATTCATTTCTATCTGATTCCGGGACGGAATCCTTTTAAGGAGGGGAGACTGTAATAACCCCAATTTTTGGGAAATATTTGAAACCCTTATGAATAGTGTTTTTGCTAAATGAGAAAACTTTTCATGCCACACTATGTAGGGGTTCTGATATGGATATTCTGAGATTTTATTAGTACTTTATATGGGATATAAGTGTATGTAAAGATCGTCAGAATCCAAATCCGAACACTTTGATTTTTCCCGGAAATCCAATAGATACGGAAAGAATTGAGTATAAGGTAACATGATAAAAAGAATTTAAATTAAAGGATTATAAGAGAGGATCATAAAAGGAATACAATATATTGAGAAAGGTTAAGGGAACCTAAGTAATAAGATCCCGGGTATGATCCCTCAAACGATAAACGAAAACGAAAGTTAAGCGAACCGTATAACAGATCAGCGGTCATTAGGCAAACGATTAGGAAGTTAATCAAGGGGATTAGTGGGGATGATGTCATCCAACCAATAGAAAGAGGACAAGGAGGGGAGGATGACATCATGAGGATGACACAAGCATGACATGGGAAGGAAGGAGGTGTGGTTGAATGAGAACCACACAAATTCAAGGGCAATAAGGTAATTGACTAAATCAAACACAAAAATAAAGCAACCAAGCCAAGTAAAATCATTTTCATCAAAATCAAAAAGAAACCAAGGCATTGTTCTTCATGCTCTCGGCCAAAACAGAACCGGAACACTAAAACTGCTGTATCTCCTTCATTTCTCACTCAAATATTGTGTTCTATAGCTCATTGGAAAGGTATTGAGATGGCCTACAACTCTTGTTCACAAGTATCGTCCAAATAATCATTTTAAGACCCTAATTTTTACAGTTCTTTAACTCGGACTTTTAGAAACTTCAAAGCCTAACTTTGTGTTCTTGATTTCTTTGGAAAGATCAAGCTTGTAGGAGGCTCCCTAAGGCTTCCTAGCAACTTAACACCTCCCAAGGAAGGTATAAACTTCAAACCCAAGCCTTTACTTTATTTGTTAGTAAGTTTAATGGTTGGTGTTGTGAAATGAGAAGCATGGATTGTGATTATTAGTAGTTTGGTTTGATTTGGAAGTGTTTTGGTAATTGAAGCTAGATTATAGTTCATAGGTCTTGATTGTGGTTGTTTGAGTTGAAAACCTTGGAGATTATGGACTGATGTGGTATAGTTTAGGTGAAGTTTTGTTGTATTGATGGTTATGAGTTGGTTGGTGGTTAATTAGAGTAGTTTAAACATTGGTAATCGCGTAAACATAGCCGTCGTAACGTTCGATTTTCTTTGGACTGTTTTTGTGCATAATATTAGGACCCGAGAACCCCCTACTAGATTATGACCACTGCCATGTTTAGATAGCTCATGTTACGAGCTTCGTTTTGATATGTAGTTCGTTCGATTCCGATGCACGGTTTAGGAGAAACGACCGTTTCAAGTAACGGCGTTTCGCAAACGAAACTTTTCCCCTCGCCTTACTTTGAAACATAGGTTAAAGATCAAAAAGGGTTAATTAATGTATGAAACATTTATGGTAAGTGTGTTAGGCAGTTGGTAAGACACTCGCGAAGGAATCGCCTTAAAACTCGTAAAGGTTAAATTATTAAAAATGGTGGAGCCGAGGGTACTCGAGTGACTTAAGAGAATCAGTAAGCGCAAAACAAGCGTTAGAGTCTAAGTTAGTTAAAGTATAGATTTACAAGTGACTTTGGTTTAATTCCAACTTACTTGTTGCTTATAGGTTACCAGACTCGTCCCGAGCCATTCGTAACCCCCAGTCGCTCAGGCAAGTTTTCTACCCGTTATACTGTTGTTGTGATGTAAATATATGTATATGCATTATCTTGTGATATTGCATGATTGTTATTAGCAACTTTTGCGATATATTGGAGCATGCTAATATGGTATATATGCATGTCTGTTTCGTAATCTGGTTATCTATCTGTGGATTTCAATGCTTATAGTTGCATAATACCTATGCTAGAAATAAGCAAGTAGTTGCGTATACCCTTAGTATAGGGGATAAAAGGTGAACATATTTCTAAACCGGGAGTCGATGTTCCCGAGTATATTATATATATATATATATTTATTTATATATATATATATGGATATAGTTTTTAAAACTATGGATCGAATAAGGTTTATTCGATACCTTTATTTTATTATTTGAATATTCATTCGAGGGCTTATGACTCAGTTTATTTTATTATTTGAATATTATTTGAATATTCATTCGAGGGCTTATGACTCAGTTTATATTATTATTGAATATTACTTGGATATTCATTTGAGGATGTATGACTCCTTTATTTTATTTAATGAATATTATTTATAATATTCATTCGAGGTATTATGACTCCGCTTATTACTGAAATATATTCTTTATTTCATTAGAGAATAAAGTGTTAATAATCAAACTTATTTTCGATTATTCAAATAAAGATAATACTTTCATATAAGTATATCTTTGGTTATTTAATGTTTATTTCAAGTATAAGTTTTAATACTTCTACTTCAATTATTTTTATAAAGATAATTCTTTATGAGAATATTATTTAAATAATAATATTCAGATATTTTCTAATATATCGGGACTGATTTATTTCATTAAATCAGTTTTACTCCAAACACTCTTTAAAGTGTTTTCGAGTCTTCAAAATGATTTTTAAAAGTTAGAGCGGATCCCAAAACTCATTTTTATATTTAAGATCTTCCTTTTAAGGGGATTTAAATACTCGCTCAAAACCTAAGGGATCCGGCTCTATGGTGTATTTTATATTCGCAACAAGGTTGCTGTTTTGATAAATGAATTGATTACTTGCCCAATGTTCGGGAAGTAAGCCCATCTAATTGAGTCGGCATAGGCCGGGGTACGGTCTATCAAAGTGTAAGTGGCTGGGTGGCAGTCCATCAACGCGTAAGAGGCCGGGTGGCGGTCCAGCACAAGGTCCTTATGTGGCCAGGGTGATGACCGGTGGGGGATTCATCCATCTACTAGTAGAAAAGGTTACTTATTGGTATCTTTGCCTGATCAGCAAGATATCTGGTTTATGCCAAAATTCTTTTCCTTCCAAATTCATTGGATATTGCAACTCTGTTCATACTTTACATGACAGAGGTTTTCAGGAAATGTATGGGAGATATATATGAATATATTTATATATCGGGTCTTAATGATGTATCTCGTAACTTCATTATTTATAATGATATTCAAAGATTGAATCTATTCAAATCTTGTCTTGTAGTCTCATCTATGTGATGAACCTTTGAAACTGATTATAACTTGAACGGGGGTAGTTCAAGTAGTATTTGGGAAAGATATAAGTATTTTGGGGTATCTTGTAACTTCATCTTTTAAACTTATATCTAGTTAATGATTGTCTTATGAATGACAAAGATTTTCGGAAAAACGTTGAGACAAGGTTAGATATATGAGATCACCTTGCAACGATATTTTTTGTGTATACAGTTATAAACTGGAACTCTGTGTATATTATGGATGGAAGAGGACTTCCAAGATTTTGAAAAGTATATATGTATATATACTGAATATTTTGCGACTTCATCGCATTAAGATATCAAACTTGGTTCATTTCTTTTGACCAAGACTTTCATGAGTACTATGAGAAGGCTCATATACTATTAATCATTATACATATTATTTTGGTGGGCTTGCTGCTCACCCTTGCTTTATTTCTTCATCACACAACAACAGTTAGGAAAGATGGCCAGACTCCAGCAGACCCAGCGCAAGCGCGTGGGAAGCGTCCCGCGTCTTCCCGTTGATGTTGTAGCTGCTATAGCTGCAGAGGTAGATCTATTGTAGATCAGACCATCTACTTTTGAGAATCAATTATGTATAATTATAACTTGTGACAGATAATGGCAATTAACTGTAAATTTATCAAGTAATCATTTTGGGTTGTAATAACTTTTAAATTGTGGATTCAAAGACTTGTACTTATTTAAATTTCATCTCTGAGACTATAACGGGTTGTGGTGTGTGTTAGTGTGGGGTCACAACATAAGGTTATTTATTATTAATTAAGTGAAGTGATATTGTGGAAAGAAAGACCGTGACGACCCGGATCCCCGACCCCGGATCTGGGGGTGTTACAACTCATGATAGTCTTGGTCAAGAAGAAATGAACCAAGCTGATATCTTAACGTGACCAAGTCGCAAAATATTCAGTATATATATACATATATACTTTTCACAATCTTTGAAATCCTCTGACATGTATAATATACACAGAGTTCCAGTTTATAACTGTATAAAATATCGTTGCAAGGTGATCTCCTATATCTAACCTTGTCTCAACGTTTTTCTGAAAATCTTTGACATGCACAAGATAATCATTTACTAGATATAAGTTTAAAAGATGAAGTTATAAGATACTCCAATATACTTATATCCGAATACTGCTTGAACTACCACCGTTCAAGTTATAATCAGTTTCAAAAGTTCATCACCCAGATGAGACTACAAGATAAGACTTGAATAGATTCAATCCTTGAAATATCATTATAAATAATGAAGTTACGAGATACTTCATTAAGTCCCGATATATATATATACACCTATATATATACATTTCATACACTCCTTGAAAACCTCTGTTATGAAAATTATAAACAGAGTTGCAATATCCAATGAATTTTGGAAAGGAGAAAACCTTGGCATAAACCTGATATCTTGCTGATCAGGTAAAGATACCAATAAGTAACCTTTTCTACTAGTAGACGGACGAATTCCCCACTGGTCATCACCCTGGTCGCAATAGGACCTTATGCTGGACTGCCACTCAGCCACTTACGCATTTGATGGACTCCCACTGAGCCACTTACACTTTCATGGACGCCCACTGAGCCCATGTTGCTTATGCCGACTCAAATAGATGGACTTACTTCCCGAACGTTGGGTAAGTAATCAATTCATTTACCAAAACCGCAACCTTATTGTGAATATAAAATACACCACAGAGCCGGATCCCTCTGGTTTTGAGCGAGTATTTAAATCCCCTTTAAAAGGAAGATCTTAAATATATAAAAAATGAGTTTTGGGATCCGCTCTTACTTTTAAAAATCATTTTAAAGACTCGAAAACACTTTAAAGAGTGTTTGGAGTAATGCTGATTTAATAAAGTAAATCAGTCCCAATATATTAGAAAATATCTGAATATTATTATTTAAATAATATTCCCATAAAGAATAATCTTTATACAAATAACTGAAGTAGAAGTTGTAAAACTTATACTTGAAATGAGTATTAAATAACCAAAGATATACTTATACGAAAGTACTATCTTTATTTGAATAATCAAAAATAAGTTTGATTATCGACACCTTATTCTTTAATAAAATAAAGAATATATTTCAGTAAATAATCGGAGTCATAGGTCCTCAAATGGATATTCAAATAATATTCATTAAATAATATAAACTGAGTCATAAGTCCCCGAATGAATATTCAAATAATATTCAGTTAATAAAATAAACTGAGTCATAAGCCCTCGAATGAATATTCGAAATAATATTCATTAAATAAAATAAAAGGAGTCATAAGCCCTCGAATGAATATTCGAATAATATTTAATAAAAAAAGGAGTCATAAGCCCCCGAATGAATATTCGAAATAATATTCATTAAATAAAATAAAAGGAGTCATAAGCCCCCGAATGAATATTCGAAATAATATTCATTAAATAATATAAAGTTATCGAATAAACCTTATTCGATTAATAGTTTTGAAAACTACATCAATATATATATAAATATATATATAATATTCTCGGGAACATCTACTCCCGGGTTTAAAAAAGGGTTCACCTTTGGGTCCCCTACACTCAGGGTATATGCAACTACTGCTTATCTCTAGCATAGGTATTATGCAACTAATAAGCATTTGAACCAACAAATATATAAATCAAGAATACGAAACATACATGCATATATATCATATCAACATGCTCCAATATATCGCAAGAATTTGCTAACAACAATCATGCACTTATCACAAGATAATGCATATACATATATACATCACAACAACAGTATAACGGGTAGAAAACTTGCCTGAGTGCTCCAGGATAGACTTAAGCTTAGAGTGAGTCCGATAACCTATGAACAACAACATAAGTCAGAATTAAACCCCGGTCACTTAAGAAACTAGACTTTAACCATTTAGAGTCCTAACGTTCGCTTTCGCGCTTAACGATTCACTTAAGTCGCTTGAGTACCCTCGGCTCCACCATTTTTAATAAATTAGCCATTAAGAGTTTTAAGGCAATTCTTTCGCGAGCACCTTACCAACTGCCTGATCCACTTTACATAAATGTTTCATACCCCAAATAGTCATTTAAAGTCCTTAACCAAGGTTTCAAAGTAAGTCGAGGGGTAATGGTTCGGTCGTGAAACGCCGTTACATAAAACGGTCGTTTCTCCTAAACTGTATATCGGATTCAAACGAACCACATATCAAAACGAATCTTGTAACATGAACTATCTAATCATGGTAATGGTCAAAACCTAGCAGGGAGTTCTCGGGTCCTGATGTTAAGAG
Source organism: Apium graveolens (assembly GCF_009905375.1). Classification (NCBI taxonomy): domain Eukaryota; kingdom Viridiplantae; phylum Streptophyta; class Magnoliopsida; order Apiales; family Apiaceae; genus Apium; species Apium graveolens. The sequence continues at coordinate 50,469,183 of NC_133657.1, read as the reverse complement.
CAAAAACAGTCTAAAGTAAATCGGACATTACGACGGCTATGTTTACGCGATTTCCCAAATTTTTACCATTCCAAATCATATCAATCCAACTACCAATCAACAACAACTCAAGATACACATCAATGCTACTGATTTCAGTCATAATAAGCTCAAGGACCTCAATCCAATCATATATTATAACATCTCCAAATTCAACTAAACTACTTAACAATTAAGCTCGAATCATGCTTATCATTCAAAATACTACTCATCCATCCAAACCATCTCCAAACTTCAACATTCAAACTTATTACTAAAGGGTGTGAAGATTTATACCTTTCTTGGAGGGTGGAAAGTTACTAGGAAGCCTTATGGAGCCTCCTACAAGCTTGATCTTTCCAAAGAAATCAAGAACACAAAGTTAGGCTTTAAAGTTTCTAAAAGTCCGATTGAAATAACTGTAAAAATGAGGGTCTTACCATGCTTATTTGGACGAGACTTGTAAACAAGAGTTGTAGGTCATCTCAATACCTTTCCAACGAGCTATAGAACATAATATTTGAGTGAGTATTGAAGGAGATATGGCAGTTTGAAGTTGCTATGTTTATTTTGGCCGAGAGCTTGATGAAGAAAAGGGAAGAGCTTTTGTGTTTTTTGTGATTTGTTTTGATTTGCCTTGGTTGGTTGACTTTCGTTTTGTTTTAATCATTTTTAACCATGAAAAAAAAATTGTGTGATTATAAATCAACCACACTTCTTTCCCTTATGTCATGCTTTGGTCATCATGTGATGTCACCCTCCACACTTGTCCTCTTCTTGTTGGTTTGATGACATCATCATCCCTAACCTCCTTGATTAACTCTTAATTGCTTGCCTAATGACCGCTGATCTGTTATACGGTTCGCTTAACTTTCGTTTTCGTTTATCGTTTGAGGGATCATACCCGGGATCTTATTACTTAGGTTTCTTTAACCTTTCTCAATACATTATATTTCTCTAATGATCCTCTCTTTTAATCCTTGAATTTAAATCCTTTTTATTCTGTTACCTTATACTCAATTCTTTCTGTATCTGGTAGATTTTCGGGAAAAATCAAAGTGTTCGAATTTGGATTTTGACGATCTTTACATACACTTATTTATCATATATAGTACTAATATTATCCCAGAAGATCAATAAAAGAGCCCCTACATAGTGTGACATGAAAAGTTTTCTTATTCAGCATAATCAGCAAAACACTATTCAAAAGGGTTTCAAAAATTCCAAAAATTGGGGTTATTACACAAACCTTGTACATTTTGTTTAATTGAAGCACTTTTAGTTTATCTACTTATCTTTAAAGATGTATGTTCAGTATGTTTTGTTATCATCATGTATCTCTTAATTTATGGCTACAATTCCAGTAGACATAAATTGGGGGAGATTGTTGTGCATATGTTGTGTACTTGATGATTTCATAAACAAAACATCTCAGTAGATTTTACTTAGTGAAATTATGTAGCACTCGATGGATAAGAATTATAGTCCCAACGGATAACTCATTATAGTCCCGACGGGTGATTAACTTATTATCCATCGAGTGAGTAGCTTATGTAATAATAAGTTCGTAGCACAGTTATGTATGCACCTTTGTATAGAATCTGTAGTAGCATATATGTCATGTTGACTTTAACTAGATATGCAGAATAGGTTGATTAATTGTACATAAATGATGTCTTGTAATTCTGCATAAGTGAAATAGAGTCAAGTGCCAAAATAGCTACCGACGGATGATTAACAAAGCCATCGACGGATGATCAAATGACTATCAACGGATGTTTAATATAGCAGTCGACGGATGATCATTTAAATCATCAACGGATGTTCTGAAAGTCGACGGATGATCATATGAAGAATTCAAACAGCAGTTGAACAGTGAAAGCTGACACACAGCCGTCGAGATGTATACAAACACACTGTGGAAGCCCATTAACTGGGTAATAGAGGACGAAAAGCAGCAAAGCTTAGAACTGATAGTTTTTATATTTGTTCAGTCTTTTTGACTTTGTAATATTGGTATTATATAAACCAAGAGAGTAGCAAATAGAAAAATAACTGAGATAGCTGAGAAACAAAAACAGAGAAATCTTTGTAAGCAGAATTATTAGCATATCCTGTATTCTCAGTAGTTCCATTTTGTAAGCAGCTGTGAGCATTCCTGCATACAGAGTCCTCTCGATATATTATATATATCTCTGGTGGAATTGTTTAAATCCACCAGAAAGTTTTTAAAGACTCTTGTTTTTAATTACTTATGTTTTGATTCAATTAAGTTTCTATTCCGCATTGTGCTAATCAAAACATTATATCTATATTCGAGTTGAACATTTTTATTTTGAGAAAATGGTTCAAGAATTCCATTCAACCCCCCTTCTATAATTCATAATATATTGTTAAGGGACTAACAAGACTTTAGAGAATGAAAGATTAAAATCTGAAAATCTAAAGTACAAAAACAGAAATAGCTATCTTGAAGAAGAGTTAGTCAAGATGAACACTATTCAGACAGAGAGATATAATGTTGTGTATGTTAAGAATGAATTGCTTAAAAGGAATGATTATCTAAAAACTGAATTAGAAAATGAAAGAGAAATCATCAGGACTTGGACTAACTCAGGCAAAACAACTCGAAATATTCTAAGTAGTGGAAACTAGAAAGAGGGGTTAGGTTATAAAGATGATGAAGGTGAGAAAGGGACTTTGCCAATTAAGCCAATTGTTATCAAACAGACTGAAAAGCTAAAGGTAAATTCTGTTAAATTTGTTGCAAAAACAGAAGTAAAAAAAAGTCAACTTCTGAAAAATTAAAACAGGATAAATCAACATTGGTAAACATTGGCTTAATGACGAAGAAGTAGCTTAAGTATAAGCTGAAAGAGATTAAAAATGTGAACAAGGTAAAGGAAGCTAGGAAAAATAGGAATGAAAAGGAAGGTGTGAATAAAAGTAATAATTATATGCATGTTCCTAATGCTCTTAGAAAGAAATGCTATAATTGTGGAAACTCTAACCATCTTGCTTCTTTTTGCAGGAAAAAATAAAGATATAAACTCTTTACCTCCTAGATCAGGAGTTAAGAGTCAGTATGTTATGTTTAAACCACAAAATCCTTGTTTTCATTGTGGTAGTTTATGGCATTCTATTTATACTTGTAAGGAATATCATAGTTTGTACTATGATTATTATGAAATAAAACCTTCTTTAAAGAAAGTTAGTGTAATTCCTTCGAGTGTAAATTCTGATGCAAAGTCTGATACAAATGATGATATAAAGTCTGATATAAAGTCTGATAAAAAACATGTTAGCATAAACTCTGAAACTAAATCCGCTGCAAATGCTAACAAACTTAATAAGGCCAAAGGATCCAAGCAAGTCTGGGTCCTTAAAACTAATCAATAGTGGTCTTTGTGATTGCAGGGCAACATGAAAAACATCCTGGTTCTGGACAGTGGATGTTCTGGACATATGACTGGAAATAAAGCCCTGCTCTCAGACTTTGTGGAGAAAGCTTGCCCAGGAGTTTCTTATGGAGATGGAAATATCAATATTGGGAATGTCATAATTGAATCAGTAGCTCTTGTCTCAGGACTTAAACACAATCTGCTAAGTGTGAGTCAAATATGTGACAGAGGTTATCGTGTGGATTTCTTTGAAGAACACTGTGAAGTTGTAAGTAATTCTACAGGCAAAGTAGTTCTGAAAGGTTACAGACATGGTAACATATATGAAGCTAGACTTTCAACAAATTCTGATGGTTCTGCAATCTGTCTGTTAAGCAGAGCATCAATTGAAGAAAGCTGCAATTGGCACAAGAGACTCTCTCATTTAAATTTCAATAACATAAATGAACTAGTAAAGAAAGATCTTGTGAGAGGACTTCCAAAAACAATATTTGCTCCTGATGGTCTTTGTGACTCATGTCAAAAGGCAAAACAAAGAAAATCTTCATTCAAGAGCAAAACTGAATCCTCAATTTTTAAAGCCTTATCACTTACTGCATGTTGATCTATTTGGTCCAGTCAATGTCATGTTTATTGCAAAGAAGAAATATGTTATGGTTATAGTGGATGAGTTCACAAGATACACTTGGGTGTATTTCTTGCACAAGAAGAATGAAACTGCATCTACTCTAACTGATCATGTCAGACAGCTGGATAAGTTAGTCAAAGATTCTATTAAAATAATAAGAAGTGATAATGGCACTGAGTTCAAGAATTCAATCATGGAAGAGTTCTGCAAAGAGCAATGAATAAAGCAGGAATTTTCTTTACCTGGAACTCCATAGCAGAATGGAGTTGTAGAAAGAAAGAACTGGACTCTTATTGAAACTGCACGAACTATGCTTGATAAAGCAAACCTACCAACCTATTTTTGGGCTGAAGCTGTACAGACTGCTTGTTTTACACAGAATGCTACACTCATAAACAAGAATGGAAAAACACCATATGAGATGGTGAAGAAAAAAAAAGCCAAATCTGAAATACTTTCATGTATTTGAATGCAAATGTTTTATTCTTAAGACTCATCCTGAACAGCTGTCAAAATTTGATCTAAAAGCTGATGAAGGAATTTTTGTTGGATATCCACTTTCCACAAAAGCCTTCAGAGTCTACAATTTAAGAACATTGGTTGTCATGGAATCTATCAATGTATCTTTTGATGATAAAAAGATTACTGGACTTGAATATTTCAATGAACATGATCAGCTGAGATTTGAAAATGAAGATGTAAATTCTAATTCTGTAAATTCTGATGACCGAAATCCTGATCCTGTAAGTTATGACGAGTTAAACTCTGATGTCATTGAAATTGTGGTAACTGCTCCAAAGGCAAATGCACCTGTTCAGGGGGAGCAAGCCGATGATCATACCACATCTCAAGACTCTCAAGAAGCATCAGAACCAGTGACTGGCTCTTCAAGTTCTGATTCATCAAGTTCTGATAAGCCAAATTCTGATAATTCTGGAGACTCTAATTCTTCAATTCCTGAAGGATTCAACTCAAATTCTGGAATCTCAGAGAGCATAACTTCAGGGGGAGCATCAGAAAATGTTGATGGAGACAACATGGATCATGGGGGAGGATCCAGTTCTAGAGATCAACTTCCATCTGGAAGGAAGTGGACTAAATCACACACACCTGACTTAATAATTGGAGATCCTGAAGTAGGTGTCAAAACTAGAACAACAACAATAAATGAATGTCTCTATCATTCCTTTCTATCTCAGACAGAACCTAAAAAAGTGGAAGAAGCTCTTCAAGATGCTGATTGGGTGCAAGCAATGCAGGAAGAGTTAAATGAATTTGAAAGAAATAAAGTCTGGACCCTAGTACCAAGACCAAAGGACAGATAAATTGTTGGTACAAAATGGGTGTTCAGAAATAAATCTGACAGTGATGCCATAATTACAAGAAAAAAAGCAAGGCTGGTTGCTAAAGGTTACTCTCAACAGGAGGGTATTTATTATGGATGTAAAGAGTGCATTTCTCAATGGAGAATTAGAGGAAGAGGTATATGTTGAACAACCTCCAGGATCTATAGATCCAAAATTTCTTAATCATGTCTACAGACTTGATAAAGCACTCTATGGCCTAAAGCAAGCTCCAAAAGCATAGTATGAAACTCTTGCATAATTTCTTCTGGAAAGTGGATTTACCAGAGGAACAATTGATAAAACTCTATTCTATATCAACCATGGCAAGGACTTACTTTTAGTCCTAATTTATTTTGATGATATCATTTTTGGTCTACAAATGCCAAACTCTGTGAAAAGTTTTCAAAGCTAATGCAGTCAAGATATCAAATGAGTATGATGGGAGAACTTAGCTATTTTATGGGACTTCAAGTCAAGCAAACTGAAGAAGGTACTTTCATAAATCAATCCAAGTACACCAGAAATTTACTCAAGAAATTTGGAATGCAAGACAGTTCTACTGCATCAACTTCCATGGCCATTGCCACCAAGTTAGATAAAGATACTGGAGCATCAGTAGAAATTACTAACTATAGAGGTATGATTGGCTCTTTACTCTATTTAACTGCAAGTAGACCAGATATCATGTATTCTACCTGTCTTTGTGCAAGATTTTAGGATGATCCAAGAAAACCTCATCTAATAGCTGTGAAAAGAATTTTCAAGTACCTCAAGGGTACAGCTGATCTAGGACTGTGGTATCCTAGAGAATCAGATTTTAAGCGAATAGGTTACTCAGATGCAGATTTTGCAGGATGCAAAAATAGACAGGAAAAGCACTAGTGGAAGCTGCCAATTTCTTGGAGGCAGATTGGTTTCTTGGTTAAGCAAGAAACAGAAATCAATTTCCACATCAACTACAGAAGCAAAATATATTGCTGCAGGAAGCTATTGTGCACAGATTCTTTGGATGAAGAATCAGTTACTGGATTATAGGTTAGAATTTTCTAAAATACCTATTTACTGTGATAATCAAAGTGCTATTGCTATGACAGGAAATACAGTTCAACACTCAATGACAAAGCACACCAGCATTAGGTACCATTTCATAAGGGAACATGTGATGGAATCTACAGTGGAATTGCATTTTGTTCCAACAGATCAACAACTAGCAGATATCTTCACAAAACCACTATGTGAAGCTACTTTTACAAGACTGGTAAATGAACTTGGAATGGTTTCAGGTTCTTTCTCAAAATCTGTTTAGTTTTTGTTCTCATACATCAGACTTTATGATCAGTGTTTACAGATTTTCTTATCTCAATGTAATCTGTGCTTAAATAATATCTTATTAAACACTGCTTATTATCTGATGTGATTCTTAAACTCTAAAAGTGTCTTGAATGATCTGTGACTATTCAATACAATGAGGATTATCTTGTTAGATGCTGACTTAGTAGTCTTGAACAAACTATGTATCCCATGTTTGAATTAGTTATTCAAGTAGAAATCAATATCACTAGCAAATTCTGATTTTGATCTTAGTCAAATTTACTTCCTGTATCTTATTACTAAGTCACAAACTAGATTATTGCTTCTTATCTGTCAAATTCTGATGTCAATAAATCTTAAGGATGAACTACATATTTGAAAAGCCTCACTTATCTGAAGAAAATGAAAGAAAAGAAAAATTGAAATCAGGTACCCCTGTGAGATTTAGAGTAATTATGTGAAAGGGAAAATCCAAGTGCATTGCTGGTATTAAGTTATATGCATTAAAAAAGCAAATTAATTTTTCTTGGTGACTTTTCACATTCTCTTATTACTGGAGAAATATTTTGATAACAACATAAATTCTGATGGCAGTTGTAACTCATTTACACTGAGAAGCCCTTGTCAAAAGAATTTCAAAAAATGCATAAAATAAGCACAAATAGCTAAGGTGGATTCTTGCATAATTTTATTCTATAGTAGACTTCACAATTCAAGACAGATTTTAAGCATTTATCTTAGTTATGCCTTATTTCTAAGATATACTGAAGTTTATCAGACTTTAATCTTTATCTGATCATTTGCACATACACACACTTTCACTCCATATGGATGATGAAAATTACTGTGGTGATTAAGTTGTTTCTGATAAACAGTTAAGAATTATTTGCATAAATTCTGAGGACATGTTCTGATTATGTTCTGATGATTAAACTCTGAAGAAACCAGTCAGTATTTGTGCGAAGAATCACAAAGACAGTCATTCACATTTTGAAGACAGAAGCCATGTTCTGATGACCGTTAAATTCTGATAATAGTCAAGTTCTGATGCAAATCCTGATGTTTACGTGGCATTATTTATTTACTTGACTTATTTTTGATATTTACAGTAACGGTCATATTTTCAGAAAATAATTAAGTGAGATAAAAACAGTGATAATAATTTGGTTAATGGGTTGCGTGTTTGTTTTGGTAACTGCATGTGAGCAATAATTACTGCACGTTTACCGTGCCCGCTAATAATGTTTTGACTGTTTACATGCTGCCAGGTGTCACATGTCTGTTATGCTTCACAAATATAGTCGTTGTCACGTGGAGAGTATAAATACTAGAGTTAAAATATTTTACAATCTTTTACCTACTTTTAATCTTTTTTAATCTCTCTTATTCTCTCTCACTCTCTATTATTCTCTGAAGCTATTTTCTCACAGGCATTTTATCAAACACTCTATACACACACAACTTTTCACTTAATTTTTCACGGAAATGGCACCTGAGGATCTTATCTATGATGGATCCAAGTTTATCCCCAACAACTATATGGCTATTCTCAACAAGGACGAGGCTCCTTCAGAGCTTCACTTCATTCAAGATTTTCTTGCTCACAGTGAGATTGGGTATGCTTTGACCCAATCACAATCACTCTCAGGGACACAAATACTGGAGTTTTGGAGATCTGGAGTCTATGATGATGGTGGTAAAGATAGGTCTTCAAGCATCATTTTCACAACTGGGGAAGATGAGCACCTGGTTACCCTGTCTACTGTTCGACAAGCTCTGTATTTGCCAGAAAATTGTACTTTCAATGCTCAGATTGGGGATCCACTTCTACAGAGCATGATGGCCAATCTTGGCTATGAGAAAAGTCTGTCGAAGGTGGGACAACTCAAAAGGCCCTATATCAGAAGGGAGTGGAGTTAATTTTTCGATTGCATCACCAGAGCCTTTGCCAACAAATGCTCAAATTTTGATGCTATTCCAATTATGAGTCAGCAAATAGGGTATGCACTTATTAATCAAACTCATTTTGATTATGCTACTGATATTTTGGGTTTTATTGGGGATAGGATGAAAGAGGACCCAAATACTGTTTATTTTTCTAGGTTCTGTTAGCTTATTTATAGTTTTTGTTGTTCTGATAAGCCCCAAGCCTTTAATAAGTTAATTGAACCCTTTAAACTTCATAAAAAGGGCTTTCACAGACTTATTATCTGCTGATAATAAGAAAAACATACTAAGACCTCTTCAAATTCCTCAATTTGTAAAACAGTTCTTCGTAAAATCTGATCCCAACACATACACAGCCAAATATCCTGATGTTGCACCAACACAGCCTACTACTTCTCAACCTCCACCAACCCAGCCTTCCATTACTCAACCACGACCTACTATCAGAACCTACTTTCAACCAGCACAATCCTCTCAACCACAACCATCAGCACCTACTATCAGAACCTCACCTCTCCAATCCAAAACCAAACCAACCTCTGGTACTTCTCAAAAGATGCCAGTTGTAAAATCTAACACATCCTCTAGGCCCAAAACCAAAAGAACTATCTCTGTGCCTAACTCTCCACCTAGGAGAAGAAGGATGATGATTCTGAGAGATGAATCTGATGAAGATGAACAAGTCCAGGTTCCTGCATCAGAACCTGTGACATTAGAAGCTGAATAGGTAACTCCTCAGAAACAGAATGAAGCTGAGGGTTCTGGGATTTTGGAAGGGAAAAGACCTTCAAGTTCTGATGTTGCTCAAGCAACACTTTCAAAATTAAAGTCAAAATTAAAGAAGATGAGAGCAGGTGTGCATATTGCACAAGTTCAATTTGAGGATACTGCAAATGCTGAGGAAGGAGATCAGGAATCTCTGATCTCATCAGAACCTACAGTCATTGAAGCTTTGATAGCTCCACCTCCACCTGAAGACAATGTTCATGACACAGTGATCACACCTCCTATCTCTCCATTCAAAGAAACTTCCACAGTTGAAGATTCAGGGTTAAGTCCTGAAATTGACATTCACAGGTTGAATATACCAACTGTTTTACATCTGGAAGCACCACCAGCAACAGAGTCAACTCCACCTGTTTCTCCAATACTAAATGCTGAAGATCCTTCTACACCAATTCTGAATTTGGAAACAGATGAAGTTGCTCCAGAATCTCCTTCAGTTACACAAACTCTGGTGTTATCAGAAGATGATGAGATTTTATCAAATTCTGGAGACAGTGCTCCAGCAAGTGCTCCAGTCAATGCTTCAATTCTTGGCAAGGAGGAACTGCTGAAATTTAATGAAGAAGATGCCCATGTTCCTTGGGAGGACACTCACAGAGGAGTAGAATGAATTAATAAGTGGAATGATACTTCATTTCTTCCCATCTCTACTGTTCTTTCAGAACATGTGGCTAAGGCTGAAGAGTTGATGACAAGTTCTGATTTCAAGAATTAACTCAAAGTCACTGCTCTGAGTACCAGACACCTTCAAAGTCTTCATTCTGGTACTCGAGAGAAGATTGACAAACTTCAAGATACTGCTACACAGATAGGAATGACTCAATCTCTTAACATGACAAGAGTCATCAAACCTCTCAGGGAGCAGGTTGATAAGATAGCAGCTGTTCAAGATCAGCAACAGACTCAGTTAAATGAGGTATTGCAGAATCAAGCAAATCAGCAAACTCAGCTTAATGAGATTCAGTCTTCAGTAGAACTTCTTCTCTCTCTCCTCTTATCTGATGATGCCAAAAAGGGGGAGAAGGTAGTTAAATACAAATGCTCAACTACTCAAGTTCTGAAGAAAAAGGATGATAAAGGATATGACCAAGGAAACTCTAGTCAGAGTCAAGGTCAAGGAAAGCAAAGCAGCAAATTTTCTTCACAGAAACTAATTTCGGATTCTAGCAAATCTTCTACATAGAAGAAGACAAGTTCTGAAGCTGTGAATGCTCAAGCTCTGATATCAAGTTCTGATGTTCTGATTCAGTCAGGAAATGAAGACTCTCAAAAGTTTTTACAAACTCTGAAGTTTAAGGGAAGGGAAACTACCGTCTATTATAAGGATCCCAAGATTCAGACTCTTGATGAAGAAATTGCTAGGAGATTATTTCTCAAGCATAATCCTGGAATGGATTTAGAGACTCTAAAGGAGGAAGAAGCTAGATTTGCAGCTGAGAAGATAAATCCTAAATCTAAAGCTTCTGATACTAAGAAACCTCCAAAGCCTAAGGAAAAAGGCATTGTGATCAAGGAAAGGTCAACTTCTGAGGCTTCAAAGCCCAAGACAAGATCACAAGTTGAAATTGATCCCAAAGCAAAATGGAAAGCAAAGATTGATGAATCAACAATAAAGCAGAAGAAGAAAATTCCTTCAGTACTAACATATTATGTCTATCAAGCTACAATACATGATGATGATACTCTGATAGCAGAGGAAGCTGAACCTTTAAAGAGAAGAAGAAAACTGGAAGGAACAGAGTCAATTACTGATAATACTCAAACTCTGAAAGCTCAGAATCTATCAAATTCTGAGAAGCTATCTGCTCAAGAAGATAAGGAAGTAGTTACTGATCAAACTCTAAAGTCATCATCAACCTCTGATAGAGCTCAAGTTGATATGGACAAGATGACAATTTTTGATAAGAGGAAACTCCTATGGAAAAATGCTAAACCATCAGATCCTAATAAAAGTCAACTGCTATCTGATCTCATGACTGTTGGATTGAATGCCAGAGAAGTAAGAGACAGATCTGGGTTAGGATCAAACGAAGCCAAGAAGATAATAGGAGTTGAAGTAACTATCAAAGATCCATTTTTATTAACTGACAATCCACTTGAGGAGGTTACACAGAAACACCTTAACAAGGTTATATCTGCTCAAGTGGTAATGGATGTTCGTGATTAGAAAAACCACAAGGAGAAGCTGATTCTATTTCTTGAAGATGGAAGAACATACAGAATGTCAGAATCAGATGTGCTGAACAAATCTCTTAAAGAACTTCAATTTATTCATTATCTTTTGGAGATAAAGTCTGAGGTTACCAGAAGATGGTCAAATTTCATAATGAAGACCATAAGGGATAAAGCCAGAATCTCTGGATCAAGGGTTGAAGAATTTATTCCAAAGATAGTTGAAGATGATGGAAGGGAAATTCCAATGAAGAAGAATTCTGCTAAGATAGAAGTTATTCTGAAAGGGAAATGTCTATGCTATAATGAAGATTCTTCTCACCCATGAGTAATCAGACTTGGTGATGGATTGGAAAGAAATCATATTTCAGCACTTAGGACTGTCATCTACCAGATTGGAAGTCAAGATGAAGAACTGAAGCAAGTCAAAGCTACATTAGCTCATGTCCTGAGAAATGCAGAAGAGAAGCTGATATCAAACTTTATCAAGAATCATTTTGGATTCAGATTGATTCAGTAAGATTGGTAAAAGCTGCAAGGACTGTAAGTTGTAGTTAGTTGTTCATATAAATTCTCATTGCATTTGTATTTAAATGTTTTTGACATCATCTAATCTATAAACTTGTATATTTTCATAATTTACAAGTTGGGGGAGATTGTTAGATATATTTGTGATGTCATGAATAATATGATGTGTTTAGTTTCAGAACTTAATATCAGGACTTATCAGGACTTAGCCGGGAATCAGGATTTACTGAAGACAGGAAGATATCAGAACTTAAGGTATCAGAACATGTGTTCATAATCGATTTAATTGTAGATACTATATTCAACCCCCTTCTATAGTATCACTGAGGCCTAAAATCCATCATTCCAATTTTCTCGGAAAATCCAGCAAAGGGTAATGACCCATCAGAGTTAAAGATTTAACATGGATGTCGTATTGGAAAAATACTATGAAAGTTTCACCATTATAGATACAATACGGAAGTTTCACCATAATACAAAACATCATATAATTACACTGAATTCACTCAAAATAAGTAAATTATGTATAACAGAATTTACCATATAAGCGTTTGCAGGTCCATGTTCAAGATGTTGGGGTTAAACCCAATAGGTAGTATGGGCTTAGTGATAGAAAACATAATTGGATTGAGTAATAGTTTTAGGGGTAGACAATTATTAGCATAATTAGATTGGATAATAATTTTATGGGTAGAAAATTATTATTATAATGCGATTAGGTTATTACACTTGGTGTTCAAGTTTGTGATGGTTATATATACATATTCATGTTATTCTTTTGATGTATGCTTGAGTATTATTTGGCTTAAGTATCGCGTGAGTGAATATTGTTTGGTAAGAATGATTGTATTATTGATAATTGTTTGGGTTAATAATACAAGTTTGGATTGGACGTGGGTTTTCCGCGTAATATATTGTGTTTGTGTTTTGAATTGTTTATTTGGTTCTACATTTGTGTGTATTCTCCCTAACAAGTGGTATCAAGAGCCAAGGTTCATGATGGAGAAGGTTGGGGGATTTGAGATTGAATTCTTTAGTGGAAGAAAAAATTTTACCTTGTGGCAAAGTATGGTGAAAGATCTGTTAATTCAACGAGGGTTATATGCAACACTCGAAGATAAGAAGCCTACTGAAGTTGATGATACAAAGTGGAGAGACACGAATTTACGTGCATCATCAATGATCTGACTGGCCCTTGCATCGAAAATCAAGTATGATGTTCTTGAAGAGGATAAGCTCAGGAATTTGTGGGAGAAGTTACTGAAGACCTAACACTCAAATCTTTTGGACAACAAGTTAATTCTCAAGAAAGATTTATTCGGGCTCAAGATGGAAGAAGACGGAGATTCAAGAGATTATATGGATCATTTTAATGGCTTAATCAACCAGCTGAATAATTTGGATGAAAAATTGAAGGATGAGGATAAAGTTGTTCTTTTACTGGTGTCTCTACCGAAGAAGTATAATATTATGACGACTTCTTTATTGATTACGAAAACGAAGTTAGATTTGGATGAGACTATTGTGGTTCTTCTGGAGACCAAAATATTGATGGAATAAGAATTGAGTAACACATCTGATGGAAGTGCTTTCATGGTACATGCGTGTTACATGAAAGAGAATTATTTTAAGAAATATAACCCTAATATCAGGTGTTTTCATTATGAGGAATTGGTCATATACAATCTATGTGTCCAAAGGCAAGAGAAGACTTGAGAGAGTTGAAAAAAAATTGAGGAGGGGTATTGTTTCACTTGTATAAACCGATGAAGATGTTATTTTGGTTCAAGAAGGGATCAAAAGAAAAATAGGTGCTTGACTCGGGATGTTCTCATCACATATATGCTAGGAGGGAGTGGTTCTCGTCCTACAAGAAGTGAGGGAAATATGGTAACTTACTGAACGGTAAAAGGGTAAAGGTTGCTGGCATTGGTATAGTAACAATGAAACGTCACAAGGGTCGTGTTCAGAAGTTAACTCAAGTAAGGTACATACCAGAGTTAAATCGAAATCTAATTTCACTTGGTAAATTAGTTGATTTGGTATATACTATTATGATGAAGAACAGTATGTTGAAGGTCACTAAAGGGGATTTAGAGATACTTAAAGGTTGAAAAGACAAGAGAAATCTTTTTAAACTAGAAGGAGGGGTTATTTTTTGAGAAGATTTATTGGAGGATCGACGTTGATGGCTTGATGGTGACCGTTAATTCTGTTGTGCATGAAACCGTTTTGGGTTGAAGGGGAGGATTGTTGGGGCTAAACCCAATAGGTAGTATGGGTTTGGTGATAGAAAACATAATTATATTAGGTAATAATTGTATGGGTAGACAATTATTATCATAATTGGATTGGATAATAATTGTATGGGTAGACAACTATTATTATAATAGGATTAGGTTATTAATCTTGGTGGTCAAGTTTGTGATGGCTATATATACATGGTCATGTTATTGTTTTGATGTATGCTTGAGTATTTTTTGGCTTAAGTATCGTGTGAGTGAATATCATTTGGTGAGATTCATTGTATTATTGATAATTATTTGGATTAATAATACAAATTTGGATGTGGGTTTTCTGTATCATATATTATGTGTGTTTAGCATTTTTTGTATGGTTCTATATCTGTGTGTATTCCCCCTAACACGGGAATGTTATAAACTTCCCTCCCAGGAATGCGACACTACTATACAAGAATAACATTATCAACTCATATATACATATAGCACACATACTATTAGGTCCAAAAGGTACATACCAAAAGGGGGGTGAATGTATGTTTTTCATTTTTTAATTGATTAAATGAAGCGTAATATAAATCAAACGAACACGCACAAGTTTCTGGGTAAATATTCTTTTATTCAAAGTATAAATACCCGGAGGGTTTGCTTACAACTCCAAATTCAAAAGATTTGAAGCAACAAATATAAAAAGAACCGATAAAATAGGCTATCAATCTAGGGTTCTTCTTATCACTCAAACAAGCTAGAGATCTTATATAATAACCTATCAAAATATAAATCTGAAGCTTATGAATGTAGTTGTGTAAGTCTTTATGGTGTGAGGGAATTTTGGCATCCCTTCTCCTTGTAAAAACCTTAAAGAATCAAACTAGCTCTTACAAAAAGAATTCTGCAGAGTTTCGTTACTGTTTGATGGAGAAGACTACTTATTCCTTAATTGATCTGATGGATATATAGTGATGTGACTTGATTGAGAAGATAGGGACATGTGGCTCATTGTAGTCCATTCATTTGAACTTGGAGTCCTACAAATCGACCAAGAGTGTAAAAATCCGAATTTTTGACATTGGTAAAATACCTTTATGAATAGTAGACTAGCAGTTTAATAAAAAATTTGCAACCACACCATATACGAGTATTTAATTTAAGTTTCCAAGTTGATATTATGGTTATACGTAACAAATGAGTGTATATTAAAGTTGTTAGTTTACGGAAAAAACCAATATTTCAAAACAACCTTATTTTACGAGCTATCGAGGAATACGAGATTTATACTATGGTTAAAAATCCTTCGAATAAAACCCAAGTTCAAGTATGAGAAAGATAAAGATTACGATTAAGGGATTATATCGTGAATTACTTACGAGGATTGATCAAGATTATGATTAATGATTAAGTATTACGTAAGTTAACAAATAAATGAATAAGCCCATGCAACTTCCATACAACTTCAATGCAAACTACAAGTACAAGAAACCAAACCAAGTCAACCAAACTAATGTAAGTATTGTTGAAAACAAGGTTCCATGAATTAAGGAAAAGCAAGAACATAGTTCCGTATTTCAAACTTTATTAGTACTTGGCTTTGACCTTTCACTCCACCAAGCCTTAATTGAGTAAAAATGCATCCATTTATGAATATTTACATATTATACAAAAAAATACACTAAACTTCCAAAAGAAGCCAAGAGGAGCTCCCTCTTCCCCACCACTTCTTCCATTCGACCTTTCAAGAAACAAGGAAGAAGAAAAATTCAAATATCAAGCTACACTTTCTCATAAGTCACCAAATTAATTCCATATCTTCCTTATCA
Source organism: Apium graveolens (assembly GCF_009905375.1). Taxonomy (NCBI): domain Eukaryota; kingdom Viridiplantae; phylum Streptophyta; class Magnoliopsida; order Apiales; family Apiaceae; genus Apium; species Apium graveolens. The sequence continues at coordinate 50,452,989 of NC_133657.1, read as the reverse complement.
TCATATTAAGACAAGGTAAAAATCTCAAACTCATCCATGGTGTTCTAGTTAGTCAAATAAATTGTTAAAAATAAGAGTGAATAGTAACTCCGAAAATACTAACTTGTTTTCTTGATTTTCCATGGAAGTTTAAGGCTTCTAAAGCTAAACCAAGCTCTCCCCAAAGATCCTAGGCCCTTATTAAGTATTAAAAAGCTTCAAAAAAGGTATAAACATCATCCACCCTTTGTATTTTTTTAAGTTTTAAGCATACTTACAAGACATGTTCATGTGTGACATGATTCTTGAAGAATGGAGTTCGGATTGTTAAATCTTGATGGTTAATTGCCATGGGTTGATGTTGTTAATGTTTTCATAGAGTATATAAACCGACCTTTCAATAAATATGGTGAAATTGATGATTGAGTTGTTGTTAATGGAATTAATGTAGTTAACATTGGGAATCGTTCATCGTATAGTAGTCGTAATATCCGTTTGGATTTAGAACTGTTTTAAGTAAGAAATACGAACTTTAATTTTAATATTATTGAACACCACTGTACATCAATGTAAAGGTCTTAGTTGTTTAGTTTATAACCATATAAAGATCTCTTCGAGATGACTTACAATTTAGGAGAAAAGTCTGTTTTAGTCAACGTAGTCGGGAAAACCAAACTGCTACTTAGTGCTAACTTTGAGGGTATAATTAAGGCTCTTAAATATTTTTTAAAATTATGAAACTTGTTCAGTAGCCGAATTATACAGTAACGAATACCTCTTAAAAATTTGAGCTACTTCGGGAATTTTTGCCCTATGCCCAAAAATACATTTTTGAATTATTTTGTTCTAAATCTTGTCTAGATCATGCACAACAAAATGGTACGTCGATTGAGTTAACGGTTTGAGAGAAAATAATATTTTAGTGAAAGTGGTATGAATAGTAAAACTCCATAGTTGACCGAATTTTTAAAATATTTTTCACTTATATAAATTCATGTTTTCAAAATGAAACTTTTATGATAAATATTACAAGTACTTCAGAATCTCCTTGAGATGGTTTCGCATTTAAATATTAATTTTTTGATTAACTAAAAATGTTAGAGTATGAGTTACGTTATAGAAACATTCAGTTTAGTCAACTCTAGGAGACCACTTTGACTATCCATTACAACCAAGGGTTGATAGTTATCCCGAGTCGATCGAATAACAAAAATTGTAAAGTATTGTACTTATTAGAAATATAAGTCGTTGATGGGATTAGGAATACTGATTAAGATTATTATATTTGTTGATTAGAAAACCCAGAACGAGAGGAAACCGGATATCGTATCTTCCATGCAAGTTTTCAAACCCTACATTTTTTAAACTGTTGTGTTGTGTTTATTTTCAAATAATTATGATATATACATGATGTTGTATTTACGATATTTTACGAATTGTGATATATAATGTCATACGACATGCTGAAGTTGTTGTAAAAGTATTTTTCTAGATTTCAATTTGATAACGCTAGGTAGTAGCATTGTATATATACGAGATGTATATGTAGATCGAGAGTCGGTCAGTATAAGTTAATGAAACCCCTGAAGTATTCCGGAGGTGTTTGGAATAATAAATTCTGTATTTATTTTGTTATTAAAGTAAATACCCCGAGGGTCTCGATTCATTTGCGGTTTCTTAAATACTTCAAACTTTTATTAAACGATTTCCAAATGTCGTATTCTTTCAACTTTTATGTTATTTAACTGATAAATAATATTTCAAATATTCATTTAGACGAGAAAGTATTTATAGATGATTATTTAGTTATTTAACTTCAAACATTTATTATTTATTCTAGATTTAATTTATTTTATTTAAATATAAATCAGTTGAGAAATATTATTTCAAATATTCATTTAAATAGAATTATTCGAGGTTTAATCATTTAATAATTATTATTTAATTACTAAATATTTATTAAATGATTTTATATGATTTAAAAATCATAAATCTTAATTTAAAATATTTATGAGTTTCAAAAAGTCATTCTAGTATCATCCAAACTTCGAAAAAATTTATTTTGATCTATTTTGAATAATTTGATGATGATGTCAAAAAAAACTCCCCTTAATTATTTATATGCTGACAACGGTCAATACACATTATCATAATACTTCCTCCGAAAATTCTCGGATGTATGTATATATATATATATTGGTGTGTACCTATCAACAAGTAATATGCTTGGGGAATAATATAAATTCCAGATATATGATAGGATTTTTAAGGGACAAGGGAGGGGTAGACTCTAGTATTTTGTGTACTGGGGAGACTACTAATTTATTTCCGCATGAGAAGGTTCCATGTATACTGATGGACATGCGAAGTATGCAAAATATAACCGGGAGAAAGGGAAAACATATAAAGCCCAAATGCCGCTAGGGTGACAACCAGGAGTAAGGAAGTCATCCTTCTACTAGTAGAGAAAAATGATAACATTCTGTTATACGACTGATCATCATATAGTAGGAGCTTCGGTGAATGTCCTATTCTTCCATTTTTGAATTGTTATACAATACTGTAACTAAAGCCAAGGTGCTTAGTTATTGAGAGTATTAGCAATATATTTTGATGTAAATGAATTCCAATATGAATTAAATATGAAGGTGTAAATCACCAAGAAAACTATTCTCCTGAGTATATAATACTATCGAGAGCATTGGGAAGATATTTTGATATACATAAATATCTGATTTGATTTAAAGATGAAAAGTTGTATACCACTGAGATTTCAATCTTCCTATTATACGATAAAGTATCGAAGTATTATTTTACTTCAATAATTATTTTCAAACTGTTTTATTTTATTGCTGAGCCGTGTTGCTCACTCTTACTTTCTTTAAATATCACAACACAACAGATAACCAATATTCCGATGAGGAAGTTAACTAACTGCAACACGTGGAAAACACATAGGCTTTCCGAAAAATCCTTGCAGCCTTGCCTTAGGTGAGCCATAGTATTCAGATAGGTTCCAATTATTATTAGAAATAACTACAACTTTATGTAGAGGTAGTGAATAGGTGTGTAAGGTCCTGAAATACAAATTTTGATTGTAATAATAGATCTTACATATTGTATATCGTTTCTAAAGCTATAACTTGTGTGTGTGAGGGTTTGGGGTCTATGATGTGGTTTATTGGATTATTGAGTTAATACAGGTTTTAGATGATTGGATGATTGTGTGACGACCTGGAATTGGGGGCATTACAGTAATGGTATCAGAGCAATAAGTTATAGTACTCAGAGACGAGAGTATTATGAGTTTTTCCTAGATGCGAGATTGCGTAAGAGCTCATATAGAGTTAATCATTGGACTACCGGATGTAATAGTAATGAGTAGGTAAGGATAAATGTATATTTGAGGTATTACACTATGAATATAGAATCATTGAAGATTATCAGAATGATGAGAAGAAAATTTATAATCGTATATGAATTGGCAAGGATTTTGATGTAGAACTCGGAGCTGAGTCTACAGAGCATTCGAGGTAAAGATGATATTACCAACACCATATGATGATTGAATAACACAGACCTTGTTACTCATAGTTTCTTATAGGTTGCCCATGAGGGGGCATCACTTGCGAAAACCCAGAAGTCTAAATATAAGTACACAATTAAGATCAATGAGTTACCTAAACTAGTTGAAGGTATCATTTTACATGTGAGGATTCGAATACCAGATGAACAACGAATTCAACAGAGATAGTGTCCAATATACCTTGAGGATTTTATTCCATTAAGAAAGATTTGAATGTGATATAAGAATGTTATTGTAAGACGAGCATACTACATGATATTATTAGTGTGCTTAATATATAAGGCCATGATAGTTTAACAAGGACATTAAGAATTGATGGCATGTCTATAATTAAATTACGTATGATTACAAAGAGCAATGGTTCGATCTTAGAACCTACTAAAAGGATAGACCAATGAGTCTAGAGCAGAATTCTTCGGTAGAAATGATGTCAGAGACTACGTATATATACTTGTAGACCTCTATATATTCGGTAACATATGTTCACTTACACACATGCCACTGAACTTATGGACTGCATTGAGATCCCTGAGAAATCTCTTTGATTTGTTCCCAGGGGAACTGGCCACATGTAATTAGTGACGAATGTATGTAGCAGGCCCCTATCGGATTAACATATGCTTTTAGAATAATTTCGAGTAAGGTCTTCGAGGAAAAATTACTGGAATGACAAATATATATTTGAAATCGAATTAATGAGTGACCTTTAATTGATGTTGAGAGACACACTATTTATTATATGAAATTAGGAAGACGAGGAGATGGGATCATCCTTGGACGGGTAATGATGAGAGTTATGGCAATCAGTGACTTACTTTGGTATCTACATGTCATCACGCTACTCCCTCCAAACTATTTATCATTTGTATTGCCTTGATAAGTCATATCAGGAAATCCTCTTAGTTCTCTACTTTGAACTTCTGATATGACCAACAACTTAGATAATTTTCTTCGAATAAGGACTTATCCAAAGTCTTTTGTTTGACCCATGAACTTTCATTCATAGATTATGATCATCTGGATCGGCTCAAACCTATTTATACATTTTTTCAGTTATCCAAGGAATTTATGATAAATCTTTCCTTAATTAATCTATAAATATTCCTTTAAGAATATTTACATTCAATTCTCTCTTTCATACTTACACTCCTCAATCGACCACTTCGATAGTTGACAAACTGTTAAAGACATAGATGATCTAATATCCATAGATTTCTCGTGAATTCTTTTCGTCTATTCGAGATGACATTGTACATCGAACATTGAAATTACAGTAAGGATATCAATTGGATATTGGTATTCTGAGTTAATTCTATTAAAGAATCTGATAAAGTATGTGTACGAAGGCACTTTTAGGTATACCGTCTTATTGGTAAGAAATATTTGATGAGAGGCTACGATTGTTCCGATGCCAAGACCACTCGATTCAGAGTTAAACTCACCTTTGTCGGCCCATATTTGAAAACTCTTTATTTTAACTTGTTAACTGGTAGCAACAAATTTCTTCGGTGGCTACAATGTTGAGATTTTATATAAATAAACTGAATTCGCTTAATTGTTTATGTTCTTGTGAATGACTAGTTAATTGTCTTAACTTGTTAAAATTTTATTTGTTCTGATGAAAATCTAGCTAATCGTCCTAGCTAATTGTTATATTCCAAGCCAATTGAGCTAGCCATTTTCTTAGTCGATTGTTAATATTTTTTGAGATGGACTAGTTATTGTTCGTTTAGTTCCACTTCTAATTAAAATTTATTCACAATGCATTATATATGCAAGAATTTCTGATGAAGGAATTTGCAAAGAATGATTTAATTGAGACCTAATTAGGTCGCCCACTCAAACGAGAATTCAAATTCAGTTCTATAAAATATTCTGTTCTTTGAATATTTTATTTTTTAATTTATATAACAAATATTTGTGCAAATTCATAAAGCAATTGAACAAAAAATTACTTCATTATTTATTACCATGAAGTATAACTCATTTTTTCATATTGTTGTTATTTAGGAATCCGTATTGGTCAATTTTAATCAATGAGTTATTCAGCATTTTCCCCTTATTATTCAAGAGGAAAAGTATTCTTCTGGAGTGAAAATCTTATAAAGTTTGCATCCAAGCAATTATTCCTTTCGAGGGATATTCCCTATAAGTATCATGATATAAAACTTTAAGGTCATGGAAGAATAAACCTTATTATATTCTTTCTGCCAATCCTCATATCTTTTTAGCATTGAGGCCCTTTGTATTTAGAGCTCATTACTTATTGGGACGTTAAATATTGAAATCTAATTAAAATTTTCTAAAAGGACATTGATATCTTGAAATTCATCCTTCCTAGGTCGATCTCTTTATTAACAACAAGAGGTATAGTTGATAACCGATTACTTTAATGTGAAACTGAAAACTCGGTACTATGATGGCACAACCGGAGCACCGTGATGAGTAAGTTATTTTAAAAAGGGAATACCATGTTTAGTTATTATCATAAGGATCTTTAACATGGTTATAAGAAGAACGATAAGAAAGATACCAATGTGATTAGTGAAGTACGCTTCTATGAAACATTGTCGGGATAAGTACTAATGAATTCGGGAACGACCAAATATGTATGAATTCGAGGAATAGGACTTTCCAAAAGTGAAGATAATATCAGTAACAACCATGTGTTAGAAATACCTGACGATAAAAAGAGGAATTTGTGTGAAGTATAATGATACGTTTATGCGGCTTAAAGACCGTTGTAATAACCCTGATTTTGAAAACACTATATTATTAAATATGAGTATATTTTTTTTAAAATAGATATAATTTGTATTCCTAACAGTATTAATATTTTAAGGATGTTACACATTTGGTGTTATTGTTGGGGATTCGAATGAATTCGTATTCTATCGGTAATTGAGGATCAGTCTTTTGTGATGTAAAGTTTATAAATAGTAATTTTACATTATAAGTGAATATATATTGTGCCACATATGTTGAAAGATCCATAAGGGAATTCATAATCCGTATTAGTGATCCATACTATAAATAAGTGTATGTAAATCACGTCAGATCTCAGAGATTCGCAACTTGTATTTTAATTGTTATCGAACTATATCAATAGAAGGAAACGAGTAGAAATATTTATTTCCCTGGAGTGGAATTATGAAGCCATATTCTTAATCTAGGAAATAAATAAATGTAAGTTGGTTTCGTTAGAATTTGGAAATGAGCAAGTTGAAAAATACGATGAATAGTGTCTGATGAATAGTGAAAGTTTTCGGTCTCCGATGGATCCTATATTTCAGAGGAAGTTCTGAAATAATAAATGGCTATTAAGTGCATGATTATAAATTATAAATGTATGCAAGGATTTGAGGAAGGATTGATAAAAGAGAATATGAGTGAAACGAATTAAGGAAATGTTAAAGCTTATAAAGGAAACTTGGTGGATGTTTTGACAAAGTCAAACCCTAGCAACTTAAAGGGCTAAATCATAACATAAACATAACATATATCAGCCACCAAGGAGTAGCCCCTCCCCCTCTTTTATGAATAAAGAGAATAAAATGAAGAAGAAATAAGAGAAATAAGAGAAATGGAGCTAGACATGGTTGTTTCTTGCGTACTAGTACTCGAATCGAAGGTCTTCTCGAACTCTACGCATCTAGGGTAAGCACTTTCCTCGCCTCCTATCTTTTCTAGTTTGTATCTTGGTTTATATAAACTTATATTTTGAGATTTTGAAAATTTTTGGCTTAAAAATCAAAGAGAAATGCATGGGTAGTTAGTATATGTGTTAGATTGATTTTGTATGTAGTTGCTTGAGCTGTTACTTGAGTTTTGAAGATGAGTTATGAACTTGATTTGAATTTAATGGAGGATTTTAATGTGATGATGGAGTATAAGGATGGTGTGAGTGATTTTATTGGGTTTAGTGATGATTTGAATGAGATTAAGTTCTCGAAAATGTTACATTTTAAACCTCCTAATGCTCGATTAACATTTACCATACACACTGCCTAGAATTTGAAAATGAAATTGTTTGTTTTCTTCTTAAATTACCTTGAGAGTGTATTTTTTTTTAGTTTACGTGAGCGCAAGAACCGAGTCCATAGCCTTTACGGTTTGTGAATTAGAGTCGTTTTAGTGAAAGTAGCGCAAATAGTAAAACGTCGTAGTTGACTCGACTTTTAAAATACTTTTCACCTAGTTAAACTATGATTTTCAAATCAAAACTTTCATGATAAATATTAAAAATACTCAAAATAATTTGAGAGGTGGTTTCATATTTAAATATGATTTTTCTAATTTATTAAAAATGTTAGAGTGCGAGTCGTCTAATAGTAATTCTTAGGAAATTCAACTCTAGATGTATTGTTTTGACGAGCCACTTTGGCCAAGATAAATGAGTAATTTCGAGTCGGTTAAAACTCAAAGGTTGTCAATAAGTATCATGACTACTTGTAGGATTAAATAATGAGATTAAAAATCTTGGTAAAGATAGCTTTACGAAGAGTCAAAATAGGCCCGAGAAGGTGAAATGCCAGGTAAAATAAGTGTTGATAAAATGACCAAGTACAAATGGTAATTGTTATAATGGGACTCGATATAGGTTTATGGATTAGTATCGAGGTTATAGCAAAGCATAGTCAAGAGATTAGTGGTCCTGACATAACCGCTAATGGTAAGAATGGAATCAGCAAGTGTGAATGTAAGCAGTATGAGTACATTCGATATAAGTTGAGGAATAACATCGAGGTGTTTGAATAAGGAATTGGTGAGATATAAAAGGTTAAAACCAATTTATGTTTAGTTAACCAGATTGTATTATATTTATTAAGTAGTATAAGTAGCTATTACGATAAGGGACTAATCTGGATTATAATATCTATTTATAGAACTATCCGGATCAAGTGGAACTTGGAGTAGGTATGCTGGATTCCGGACAAGTTTTCAAACCCTTGTTGTTGTTGTTGTTGTTGTTGTTGTTGTTGTGATCAAAGAATTTATGTTTTATTATGCGATACCAATGCATGCATGTTTTACGATAATTGAAGTATGATCTAAATATTGAACTTATACGCCATAATACATATGATAGCTATAAACTAGATTTTTACGAATACCCTTAGTATGAGGCACACAATTTGAACATTATATTTTGAACCAGGAGGCGATGTTCCCGAATATGTTACGAATGATTTCTGATAACTGATAATCGAATAAAGTTTATTCGATAGTTTCAAATTCTAAAGTGAATATTATTACGAATATTCATTTAATATTTTATTTACGAACAATTATTATTATTACTAATTGAATATTATTTTAATTGTTCAATTAAAGATTTAACTTATAAATATTCATATTATTTATTAAATAAATATTATTTTTGAATATTCATTTAAGGATTTAACTCCAATTATTTTATTTTAATATATTTTTTAATCTATAATTATTTAAAGAATAATATTTAAATATTCATCAGATATTTTTAAATGAGATTGAAAATGATTTATATTATTTAAATCATCTTTGACCTTCAAAATTTTCGAAGAATATTTTTAAATTTTATCAAGATTATTTTAAAAAGTAAAGAAAGGATCCCAAACCCCGTTTTCAAATTTAAATCTTTCTTTATGAAGGGGATTTAAATATTCGTTCAAAATATAGAGAATCATGCTCAACGATTGGTTTTGTATTCGCAAGAAAGTTGCTGGTAGATAAAAAAAAAGAGTTTTATTATTTATCCAACATTCGGGAAGTAAGTCATGGAACAAGTTAATCAATTGACAAGCATCATTTGGGAAATATTGGTGAATTTCCCCTTTCCAAGCTTATACGACTTCTTTGTGGAGTACTATTAATAAGTTTCTACTTAGGGAAAATGGGGCGAACTTTATGTTTCAGAGTCATGAATATTAATCGAACTAGGAGTCCGCGTAAGAGACATAGTGGCGCCGGTCCAACATTAATTATTAGGCCCAAATGGCTAAGAATTTCCGAAAAGGCGGTTCATTCCTTAGGAGTCCAGCGATCGGTGGACAAGTAAATTTAACTATTATCCCCTACATATAGGCATTAAGCGGGGTTGTACGACTGCGACTGATCATCAAAAGTTGCACAACCTGGGGCGGTAATACTCCAAAAAGTCGTTCATCATCTAGATTGGATATTTTTTTATTTATGTAATTTTATCGAGAGCACCCCGATTGGAAAGCTATGGTCGGGTGATCGATGAGTGTTGGCAGGGTCAAGCGTTCAAAATGATGTTTTAAAAATGAAGTATCTGATAATTTCATCTTTCAAATGATATTCCGAGAATTGATTTTACTTGAGGAAATAAAGGCCCTCAAGAGTTTTTACAAAAATGATACATATATATACATAATCACCTTGTAACTTCATCATACATTTTAAACTTCGTTTATACCTTGTACAACAAAAGTTCTCAGGGATTTTATGAAAAAGATATATATATATATATATATATATATATTGAAGTACCTCGTAACTTCATCTTTTAATATATTGAGACCTTGTCGATATTATGCATGACAAAGATTTTCAGAAATAATATGAAAAAGATATTTCGCAGGTAGTAAAGAAAAAAGGGTGATCCCGTGTTATACGACGGATCAATCATGTACGTGTGTTATTGAAGGCTCCAAGAGTGGTCTATTCTTCCAATTTGGAATTTGATTAATATATTGTAACAAAATTCTAGGTGCTTAGTTACCGATAATGTAGTCAGTAGTGAAATATTTTCATTTTATACGGTAGTTGGAACTGTATGGTTATTGCTTTTGTCTAAAAAGTATTATATGACTGATATTGCTTTTGACTTCAAGAATATCTGAAAAACGTTGGTTTGAGAGAAATATATTCTTTTAAAAGTTTATTCCCATGGAAGGGATTCGAGGATTGAGAATTTTGCAATCATAACCTAGTTATATTTTTGGAATCAAGTTGAACTTTTATCAGGGGGTTTCAATGTTAGTTATGCAAACAGGACTTTTATTATATTTTGAAATATTATTATCATATAGTACAATGATTTCAAGAGCATACTTATACACCAAGTATGGTTATATATTAAATTGATTTTTGATCTAAATTCTTAATAAAGGAATTTAGGGGACTTCCAAAAAAATGTTTAAGTATTATAATCTTAATTCGGATTATATTTTATGGCTTATTACTCACTCTTATAAAGTATCTCAAACGGTATGTTATATTTCCATAGTATTTTATTATCCTTTAAACAGTAGCTTGAACTTTACGATATTTTAACTCAAATGTTATAACTTAAAGGTTTTGGTTGATATACCATTAAAGGTTATTGAAATTTCAAACTTCACAAGTTGTGAAAATATTAATTTGACTATGGGATAAATTTTGAAGCATTATCTTGCTCACACTTGCTTTGTTTTATATATCACACAACAACAGCTAAGAGAGATGGTCAGGTCAGAGCACTGATAGTCCGAATCCAAATGGTTAATGCAAAAGAGAGTTGCATAGATTTCAGTCTGAAATGTTGAAACTTGTATTCAAGTCTAGTTATTTATTCTGCACCCTTGTATAATAAAGTTTAGTTGTTAATATAACTTCACGTAGAGGTTGTGATTAATAGTGTGAGATCCTGGATAGTACATTTGGTTTGTAATAACTAATGTTACTTTTGTATATAATTTCGAAGGCTATAACTTGTGTGTATAAAAGATTGGGGTCTTTGATGTTGTATTTTGGGATATTGTGAGATAATACAGATGTTATATGATTTGATGAATCTGTGATGACCCAGATTCATGATCCCGGATTTGGGGGTGTTACAACTGTGACATTAGTTATCATAATGATGATCTAGAATAATCGCGATAAGGTTCACATTGAAAGGGACAAAGAGTTTAACTTATGAAGGAAATTTGGATTTTTTTATTATTTTCCGAAGTGTATACTTACACTAAACACGAGGTAGAGACTATAGTCAAATTGAACAAAGGTTATGATTGAGAAATCTATTATCATCAAAGAAAGATAATGTGGTGGCCGACACTTTAAGTAGGGACAAGATAGATTGAGGATAACAAATTTCAGGACTACTGATGAGAAGGATCGCATAAATGAATTTTGAAGTTAAGACAATGTGAAGAGAACCTTTATTACGTAACAGGAAGAATTAAAGATGTCTAGAAACTTATGAGGATATTAGTAATGACCAAATATGAAAAGGGATGTCATTGAGTAGGTAAGTAAGTACTCGACATGGTTGAAAATGAAAACGGAACGGCGAGGATCAAAATTTTGGCGATTGTGGCTTGTAAATGACCCAAATGGGAGCAAGATTTTACTATAATAAATTTTGAAGGAGGATTATCAAAAACCAAGTAAGCCATCGTGCTATTTGGGGATTATAAGTTATAGGTTAAATAAGACTGCTTATTTTATTATTCAAACGATAGATCTCCACTCGACAAAATTGTTATAAACACGGAAGAGATAATTGGTGATAGAGAGACCTTGTAGCAATTGCATCAGGAAAGAACCTAATATTTTATTTCATAACTGGATTACTTCCCAAAGTATTTTATGAAAGAAAAAAAGAACGAGCAGAGGCACGACTTAGAGTTCTCAAATTAAAAAGTAGAACGAGAGAACTATCCAGACCAATGATGATACGTCAAGTGGCTTTCCTTCTATTTAAGAGTGGTTAAGAGAATCGCGTATCATCGATAAAAATTTCGTGTAGGTATACTTACCATGCAAGCGTAAGTAAAGAGCCGCCGATATCTCTTATGAAGGACAAAGTTGAAAGATGAAGGATGTCATTGCTAGAGCTGACAAAAGGCAAGAAGATCGTACACGCCCTTTAAAGGCCACTGGTACAAGCTCCCCATAAACCGGATACATCTAAAGCTTAGTTGAGATCAATATTTCTAAGAGAAATATTGTAAAAAGAAGCTGTGAAATTACCTTGTAATTTCCACAGATTATTTCTTCAATATATAGCTAAGGTGGCAAGTTATAAAATAACCCAGCTGAAATTTTTATGTCTTGTGTTTTTGTTTCAGTTTAGTAGTCGTTAAAGTTCAAGAAAGTTGAAAAGTGTAATTTTTATTCAACCCCCCTACAAATCATCGGGTTCGTGATTGATAGTAACTAACAAATTATACAATTACCTAATTTTAAATAAGGTATTAAGTAGTAAATTATACAATCGATCACCACTATAGAAATTCACAAAGATATTTAAATTTTCTGAACCAGTAGTTAACAATAACTAAATTTTAATTTTTTAGTGTAAAGATGTATTGACTATTAATGAAAATGTATTTATTTTTGTTGGACATTAACCTGGTGCTTCCAACTAATTCCTAAAATATTAGAAAAAATAAAGAAATATACCTACAGGTACAAATTTATTCCTAAAATATTAGGAAAAGTTATGAAAACTACCTGTGAGTACAAGAAAATTTCTAATATATTATGAAAAATTATGAAAACTACATGCGATTACAGGAAAAATGGGTCCATAATTCGACCATGATCCTGATCAAATAGGACTCTTGGTCGTAAAATAGTCTAGAAGTTGTAGGATATTCTAAGTCGTGTTGACTGCTAGTTTGATATGCAAAATAGGTTGGTTAATTATAAATATTAGATACCTTATAATTTTGCATAAGTGAAATAGAGTTAACTGTTATGGAAGACTTTCAACGGATGATTCTACAAGGATTCGACGGATGACCCAAGTCACATTCAACAGATGATCTAGTGAAGCTTCGCCGGATGATTCAATACAGATTCAAAGGATGATCCAATGAAGTTTAAATGAATGCTTAAATTCAAATAGCAGTTGATAGTGACATGAAAGTCACATGGGTTGATTAGATGCAAATGGAATGTGGCAGCCTATTTACAGGTTTTAGAGAACAAATAAGCATTTCCATTTCCATGCTAACTTGAAGATATTCAAAGATGCTGGATAGAGAAATGAAGAATCATGTAATTAGACTAAGAAATATTGTGTCTTATTTGTTTGTCTTTTTATCATGTAACTTGGTGATATACAAACTAAGGGTAGCAAGTAGAAAATAATCAATTAAGTAAGCGACTGACCAGAGAAATAGAAAAAGATGTATTTGTAAAGAATTTCTTTGTTCGTTGTAAGTTCTACTAGTAAGCATCTGTGTGCAAACATTGCATCACTGAGTTCTTGATTTTATATATATCTCTGGTGGAAAAGTTCAATCCATCAGAAAGTTTTTAAATACTTGTATTTGATTACTTTGTGTTTTATTTATTCAATACTTTCATTCCGCACTTTAGCCAAATCAAACACAACTATATATTTAAGATAAAACAGTTCTTAAAATCGAAAAGAAACCAGAATTACATTCAACCCCCCCCCCATCTGTAATTCATTGTTAGATTGTTTGGGAATAACAATTGGTTTCAGAGCGAGCTCTTGAAGAACAAAGAGTTTAAATATCACAACAACCAATAAAATGAGAAGAAAAGATGTTGGAGTAAAAATTATATTTCCGGACTAAGACAACTATCACCACTGGAAGGTGAAAATGCACCTGCATCTCCTCTCTCAAGATGAAGAATATGTGGACTGTATTGAGAAATGTCTTCATGTCCCTATGAGAGATGCTACTGAAAATGAAGCATCTATCCCAAAACCTAGAGCAAAATGGTCTGATCCAGATATTGAACAAGTTCATAAGGATAAGAAGGCCATGAACATTTTGTTTAATGGTGTTGATGGTGACATATTTGACAACATCATCAATTGCAAAACTACTAAAGATGTATGGGATACAATTCAAGTTATATGTGATGGAACTGAGCAAGTAAGGGAAAATAAAATACAACTCTTGATTCAGAAATATGAGCATTTTCATAGTGAAGAAAGTGAGTCACTCACTAACATATTTAGTAGGTTCCAAAAACTACTAAATGCTCTAAAGTTGCATGGAAGAGTGTATCAGACAAAAGACTCAAACCTCAAATTCCTTAGATCTCTATCAAAGGAATGGAAGCCTCTGACAGTCTCACTAAGAAATCTCAAGATTACAAGGAATATACCTTGAATTGACTGTATAAGATTCTAAAAACCTATGATCTTGAAATAGAGCAAGATGAGAAGCTGGAGAAAGGAAGAAAGAAGGGAGGGTCCATTGCATTGGTTGCCTAGCAAGAGAAAGAGAAGGAGATAAAGATTGAAGCTGTGGAATCTGCACCAACCCCTAGAGTTTGTGAAGGAAAAGTAAAAGGGCTAGTAGCTGAAAATGAAGACCATATTAGTCAAGATGATATGGAGGACATAGATAAACATCGGGCTTTTCTATCCAGAAGGTTTACCAAGCTCAAATTCAAGAAGAATTTTGGAGCATCCAAGCCTAACAAAAACATGGTTGACAAGTCAAAGTTTAAATGTTTCAAGTGTGGCTTGAGTGGTCATTTTGCAAATGAGTGCAGAATGCCTAATTCTGATAGAAAGAAGTTTGAGCCTGTGGATTACAAAAAGAAATATTTTGAGATGCTCAAACAGAAGGAAAGGGCCTTTCTACCTCAAGAAAATGACTGGGCTGCTAATGGATTAGAGGAGGATTACAAGCTATGTCAATCTAGCACTTATGGACAAATCAGATAAAACAGAGGTCAGTTCATCCAGTAATCAGATAATCACTACTAATCTAGCACACTTATCTAAAACTGAGTGTAATGATGCTATAAATGATATGTCTACTGAATTATATCATCTGCATGTTACACTTAAATCTCTCACTAAAGAAAACACAAAAATTAAAGAGAATAATTTATTTTTAAGTGAAAGAAATAATATTTTAGAATCTTAATTTATTGAGTTTGAAAAATTGAAGATGGAGTGCAAGATTGCAAAGATTAACTGACTGAATCTTTAAAGAAATAGGAGATTTTAAGAAAGCAACTTGAACGAGAACAGGAAGTAATTAAGGCATGGAAATCATCTAGAGATGTCCATGCTCAAATTACTAAAGTTCAAGGTATAGAATCTTTCTGTGATGAAGCCTGGAAAAAGAGCAAGGAGAAACTGAATCCTAACTTGGAAGAAGGACTTTCAACGGATGAGAATTCGACGGATAATGAAGGTTATCCTGAAAGGAATATGTCCTAAGTCCAATCATGTATTAGGATTTAGGAATAACTTTTTATATAATCTGTTTTGATTTCATTGATTTTAATAAAAGACTTGTTTTGTTTTTATCACGGGCTTTATCTATTTAAGTGTTTAAATAAGATATACCATAGTTTAGAGTAAAGCTTTTTATGGATTATGATGAGATCATAATAGTGAGACCTAAAAAGATGATAACTCTAAACTTAAATAGTTCCTGGTCATAGGATTACTAATTGGTAATTAATAATCCGCAAAGATCGGTACATACTATGCTTGCTTCATTATGAAGGATGTCTGTTCTCATAGACATTTGTGTGGTGACACTATAGCTAGCATGTAGGTGCTTATTATAGAATAAGTTCACTGAACATGACTCGCACAGCTGAACAACTGATGGAGTTCACTCACGTGTCAGCAGTTGTTCACCTAGTGATAGTTGTACAAGTATCCTTAGACTTGAGGTCTTCATAGTCATCTTGTGTACACTGAACTATGCTTTGGTTTAGTTCTTAGTCTCCAGGGACAATTATTAGGGCTCTACTGGGTATAGGAATTTGTACACGAAGATAGTGTATGATCAATAAAGGATCTACCCCTTCCAGTGAAGGAAGCGAATGTTCAAGGCTGATCCACTTATGCTAGTTCAGGAATCTCTGGCCAGAGTAAATGAAATTAGAAAGGAGATCTAATTTGCATAGAACTACGCATAGTAAATGGTAAGCAAGTGATTGAATTAGATAGGCTTGACACGAGATCCATGCCTTGTATTTAATCGGGACATTGTAGGGTAGAAGGAGTTTATTGTATGGTAACTATTCACTGAATAGGTTCTTGGTATTCTAAGCAGTGAATTCATATTATCCGGATAGTCACGATATGCTGAGAAGTATCCCTCACGATGTAGAATAAATGTGATTAATTAATTAATCATATTTAATAAATTAGAGAATTTATATAAATAATGATAAAATAGTTTTATTATTATTTATTTCTACTACTGGCTTAATATTGAACCTACAGGGTCACACCACAAAAAGAGAATGATTTAATGGTGGAGGAATTAATTAATAATGGCTAATAATTATTTATTTATGAAATAAATAATTAATTGGCAAATTTAATAATTGATTAAATGAGATTTAATTGATTATAAATTAATTAAGAAAAGTTCTTAATATTATTAATTAAAGGATTTAATTTTTGGAAATTAAATCAAGAGAGAGAATTATTTCTAAAGTGTTTAGAAAAAGGATTAATGATTAAAAGGTGTTTTAATTATTAATGAGAATAATAAATGGGATAATAATAATAATATTTATGGGAAAATTTCAGCTGAAAATTTTGCCTATAAATACACTATTATAGACCCTATTTTATTCCAAACCTACATCAAACCCGAAAACCTACATCAAACCTCGAATTTTTATTCATGATCTATATGCTTTTATTTGGATTTTGTATGTGTAAAAGAGTTTTTCCATGGCCCGCTGCATTAAAAATCCAACAATGGTATCAGAGCATAGGTTGTATGCATATAGATCTGTGGTAAAAATTTCAGAATTTTATGTGCTTGTATGAATTAATTATGATTTTTACAAGTTATATCATGGATTAATTTTGTCTGATGAGAAATCGTTTCTCAGGATAATTTTGAATGTTGATCTGGGTTCTACAAGTGTTGTAAATCGTCTGGGTATTTTTTTCATAATTTTAGGATGTATAGATTTTTTATTATGAATTTTTGAAGTTCTTGTAATTAAAATTCGTAATTAAATAAGTATAAATATATGTATATATAGTATATATATATGTTTTGTATTGTCTGTATACTGCTGTTGCTTATGTGCTGCACGGGTAAAGTACAGAAAAGGACAGAGAAGGATCAGAGTTGTCAGGTGCGCAAACCGAGGAAAAGCGGCGGCTGCTGAAAGAAAACAAAAAAAATAGGGGTGTAACGCATTCCGGGAATGCGTTACACATCTGTGGTGCATTCACGGAATGCGTTACACCCTTTAATGGCTTAAAAGGGTGTAACGCATCACCGGAATGCGTTACAGGTCCTGTAACGCGTTCCTGTAATGCGTTACAGCCCCTCTATTGATTTTAAAATTGATTTTCTAGGAGTTTCGTAACTCCGTTTTGGGCGTGCAATATACCGTTGGATTCGTTTTTCCGAGACGGATCTAATGGAGTGATCAATTTTAGTTTATATAAAAGTTTTGAACTGTTTATATTTCTATGAAGTGTTTTAAAGCTGTTTTTGACTGTTTTTAATTGCTTTTAAATGCTTCATGTGATACATAGAGATGTATAATGCTTAGACTAATGTGCTAGATGATATAACATGCCTACCTTGATGTTTATTCATGTTGATATATGTGATATATGCTTAGTTTATCATGCGATGATAGATTTAGGTGAACTTAAATGAACATAAGGCGTTTGTTAGACAATCTAGTATAGTGAAATTGTTTCATAACCTTAAGAACAATATTATGAATACAATCATGAGATTCTTGTGTTTATGAAACACGTAATTGAATATGAATTTTCGATATGAGAGAAAGGATGATTCTGTCAACAACAGATTTCTATCTGTAAGAAAGGGTTATTAAGTGACGCCTCTTGACAATGCTCCACCCGATCTGGGAATCATCTGATTATTGATTATTGATTTGAAATATTTAATTTAAAAGGAAGAATTTCTTTAAAATATGATTATGATTGTAACGTAATATAATCCCTCTAAAATTAAATAATATCAAGTAGTAATTGGCCAATGATACAACGGTCTTGTGTCGGTCATAGCCTTCCAACATGGTAGAAAGTAGTTCTTATTTTTGAATCATTGTCGTTTCATGCCACAGCCGAGGGCTTTGATTTCGAAATAAGAAATACTTGTCTATTACATAGAGATGTGTACATTGAATAAGAATCTAAAGGTCGTTACGTGCCACACCCGTGGGCCTTTGGGGACTGATTCAATTGTACGGAATGTTGGGTTAGACTTGACTTAGAATATTGAGTTTGTCGTGCCACAGCCGTGACTCAATTATTCAAGAGGCTAAAGTTTGATTAGGGAATAACATTAGATGTAATTGACAAGAGTTGTCTGCCTATTGAACATTACATGGCGTTTCGTGCCACAGCCGGGGTTGTGTAATGGAATGTAGGATCCTTATTCCCACTAGCATTATGAATGCTTAATTTTTCATGTAGGGGGTTGAATAAATTAGGAAAACTAGTGGGAGCCACTTATTAATAAAGACCCGATTCATATAGTGTTTTGAAATGGAATCGAATATTTGCTAAGTGTTGTTATGTGTTTATCATTTACAGATTTACTTTGTACGTTATGTCTTCTGCACTATCACTCAGGAGCATACTAGATGCTCACAAATTGACTGGTCCTAATTATGCTGACTGGCTTCGAAACTTGAGAATTGTTCTCAGGATTGAGAAGCTGAAATATGTGATTGACTCACCTAAGCCTACTGAACCTGCTAGTGATGCACATAATGATGAACATGTTGTGTATCGTAAGTGGATAGATGATACAAATGTTGCTCAATGCATCATGCTAGCTTCCATGAACATTGAGCTACAGAAGCAACATGAGCATATGGATGCTCACACTATCCTCATGCATCTACAAGAGTTGTATGATGTGGCGGGGAGGACAGCTCGATATGAGATATCGAAGGAGTTGTTCGATTGTAGGATGTCTGAGGGATCATCTATGAATGACCATGTACTTAAGATGATCAATTTGATTGAACGACTTGGACAACTTGGTTTTGCCATGGATGGGGAGCTGAGCCAAGACTTGGTCTTGCAATCGCTTCCGAGTTCGTTCTCGCAGTTTGTTGTGAACTTTTACATGAATAAATTGGATGTCAGCCTGCCTGAACTCCACAACATGTTGAAGACTGCGGAATCGAATTTTCCCCCTAAGAAGAGTTCTGTTCTTCTAATTGGTGAAGGTTCCAATCCTAAGAAAAGGAAGAGGAACCCTTCCAAGAAGAAGAAAGTAGGTGAGAAAACGCCGGTTCCACCAAAAGCTGAAGACCCCAAGAGCAAAGTTGTTTGCTTTCACTGTAACAAGGTGGGGCACTGGAAGAAGAACTACAAGGTTTACCTTGCAGAATTGAAGAAGAAGAAGGGTAGTGAGACTACCGTTTCTGATTCAGGTATGTTCATGATAGAAGTGAATATGTCATTAAATCAAATTTCTACTTGGGTATTAGATACCGCCTGTGGTTCTCATATCTGCAATTGTTGCAGGGACCAAGGAGAAGTAGGACTCTTGAAGAAGAGGAGGTGATTCTACTGATGGGAAATGGAGCAAGAGTTGCTGCTGAAGATGTAGAATCATTTCATTTACATATGCCTACGGGTAAGACTATTGTTTGAAATAATTGTTATTTTGTTCCCTCGATTGTGAGGAATATTATTCCCATGTTAGACTTGGCTGGATTTTCATTTATTATTGAGAATAATGAATGTTCTATTCTTAGAGATAATATTCTTTATGGACGTGGTACTTTAAATAATGGTCTGTATAAATGTGACATAATTTACCTCAGATTGAACAAACTAATAAAAGAAAAGGGATGATGAAAATCTCACTTCATAGTGGCACTGCAGTCTCCATTTAGTGGACATGGAGAGAGGGCTGCAGATTTACTAGGAATGGTACACACAGATGTATGTGGACCAATGTCTACGCAAGCTATGGGTGGATTTTCATACTTCATTACTTTCATAGATGATAGATCTGGATTCGGATATGTGTTTGATGAAACACAAGTCCGAGGCCTTTGAAAAGTTCAAAGAATATAAGTATGAAGTGGAGAAACAACCAAACATAGTATTATAACTCTTCGATCAGATCGAGGTGGTGAATACTTTAATGGAGTGTTTCTAGATTATCTCAAAATAAATGGTATAGTCTCCCAGTGGACTCCTCCAGATTGGTATCTGAAAGGAGAAATCGAACTTTGTTAGACATAGTTCGGTCCATGATGAGCTATGCAAATCTTCCAGTATTCCTATAGGGTTATGCATTGGAAACCTCAGCATATTTACTGAATAAGGTGACTTCAAAAATCTGTTCCTCAAACTTCGTATGAGATATGGAAAGAAAGGAAACCGAGTCTTAAACACATTAAGATTTGGGGATGTCCAGCTTATGTCAAGTAAGTTGACCCAGATAAGCTGGAATATCGATCCGTAAAATGTAGTTTTGTGGGATATCCTAAAGAGACTTTAGGGTATTACTTTTGCACCGATCATCGGGTGTTTGTCTCCAGACATGCTACCTTCTTGGAAAAGGAGTTTATCCTTGAAGTAAACAGTGGGAGCAAAATTGAACTTGATGAAGTTCAAGAAGCACAAACTACTACGGATCAAGTGGAAACACCTGTTCTGACTGAACAACCTTTTGTGGAATAGCCCATTCATAGATCAGGGAGAGTGTCTCGCCAACCTGAGAGGTAATATGGCCTTGTCATTGAGAATGACAATGAGTTGTCGATCATTGAAGATGACGACCCTGTGACCTATAATGAGGCTATGAGTAGTGTTGACTCAGAGAAATGGCATAGTGCCATGAAATCCAGAATGGAATCTATGTATACGGTATACAAAAGATAGATTATAGCAGATGGCCAGGTGGAGACCTATAAGGCCAGGCTTGTGGCAAAAGGATTCAAACAAAGGCAATGGATTACAAGGAATGGAAGCCTTTGACAGTATCAGACAAAAGACTCAAACCTCAAATTCCTTAGATCTCTATCAAAGGAATGGAAGCCTCTGACAGTCTCACTAAGAAATCTCAAGATTACAAGGAATATACCTTGAATTGACTGTATAAGATTCTAAAAACCTATGATCTTGAAATAGAGCAAGATGAGAAGCTGGAGAAAGGAAGAAAGAAGGGAGGGTCCATTGCAAGAAAGAGAAAGAGAAGGAGATAAAGATTGAAGCTGTGGAATCTGCACCAACCCCTAGAGTTTGTGAAGGAAAAGTAAAAGGGCTAGTAGCTGAAAATGAAGACCATATTAGTCAAGATGATATGGAGGACATAGATAAGCATCGGGCTTTTCTATCCAGAAGGTTTACCAAGCTCAAATTCAAGAAGAATTTTGGAGCATCCAAGCCTAACAAAAACATGGTTGACAAGTCAAAGTTGAAATGTTTCAAGTGTGGCTTGAGTGGTCATTTTGCAAATGAGCGCAGAAAGCCTAATTCTGATAGAAAGAAGTTTGAGCCTGTGGATTACAAAAAGAAATATTTTGAGATGCTCAAACAGAAGGAAAGGGCCTTTCTAACTCAAGAAAATGACTGGGCTGCTAATGGATTAGAGGAGGATTACAAGCTATGCCAATCTTGCACTTATGGACAAATCAGATAAAACAGAGGTCAGTTCATCCAGTAATCAGATAATCACTACTAATCTAGCACACTTATCTAAAACTTCTCCACTTCATACTTCTATTCTTTGAACTTTTCAAAGGCCTCAAACTTGTGTTTCATCAAACACATATCTGAATCCAGATCTATCATCTATGGAAGTAATAAAGTATGAAAATCCACCCATGGCTTGCGTAGACATTGGTCCACATACATCTGTGTGTACCATTCCTAGGAAATTTACAGCCCTCTCTCCATTTCCACTAAATGGAGACTGCAGTGCCACTATAAAGTGAGATTTTCATCATCCCTTTTCTTTTATTAGTTTGTTCAATCTGAAGTAAATTATGTCACATTTATACAGACCATTATTTAAAGTACCACGTCCATAAAGAATATTATTTCTAAGAATAGAACATTCATTATTCTCAATAATAAATGAAAATCCAGCCAAGTCTAACATGGGAATAATATTCCTCACAATCGAGGGAACAAAATAACAATTATTTAAAACAATAGTCTTGCCCGTAGGCATATCTAAATGAAATGATTCTACATCTTCAGCAGCAACTCTTGCTCCATTTCTCATCACTAGAATCACCTCCTCTTCCTCAAGAGTCCTACTTCTCCTTGGTCCCTGCAACAATTGCAGATATGAGAACCACAGGCGGTATCGAATACCCAAGTAGAAATTTTATTTAATGATATATTCACTTCAATCATGAACATACCTGAATCAGAAGTGGTAGTCTCACTACCCTTCTTCTTCTTCAATTCTGCAAGGTAAACCTTGCAGTTCCTCTTCCAGTGCCCCACCTTATTACAGTGAAAGCAAACAACTTTGCTCTTGGGGTCTTCAGCTTTTGGTGGAACCGGCATTTTCTCACCTACTTTCTTCTTCTTGGAAGGGTTCCTCTTCCTTTTCTTAGGATTGGAACCCTCACCAATTAGAAGAACAGAACTCTTTTTAGGGGGAAAATTCGATTCCGCAGTCTTCAACATGTTGTGGAGTTCAGGCAGGCTGACATCCAACTTATTCATGTGAAAGTTCACAACAAACTGTGAGAACGAACTCGGAAGCGATTGCAAGACCAAGTCTTGGCTCAGCTCCCCATCCATGGCAAAACCAAATTGTCCAAGACGTTCAATCAAATTGATCATCTTAAGTACATGGTCATTCACAGATGATCCCTCAGACATCCTACAACCGAACAACTCCTTCGATATCTCATATCGAGCTGTCCTCCCCGCCACATCATACAACTCTTGTAGATGCATGAGGATAGTGTGAGCATCCATATGCTCATGTTGCTTCTGTAGCTCAATGTTCATGGAAGCTAGCATGATGCATTGAGCAACATTTGCATCATCTATCCACTTACGATACATAACATGTTCATCATTATGTGCATCACTAGCAGGTTCAGTAGGCTTAGGTGAGTCAATCACGTATTCCAGCTTCTCAATCCTGAGAACAATTCTCAAGTTTCGAAGCCAGTCAGCATAATTAGGACCAGTAAATTTGTGAGCATCTAGTATGCTCCTGAGTGATAGTGCAGAAGACATAATGTATATTGTAAATCTGTAAATGATAAACACATAACAACACTTAGCAAATATTCGATTTCATTTTAAAACACTATATGAATCGGGTCTTTATTCATAAGTGGCTCCCACTAGTTTTCCTAATTTATTCAACCCCCTACGTGAAAAATTAAGCATTCATAATACTAGTGGGAATAGGGATCCTACATTCCATTACACGACCCCGGCTGTAGCACGAACCGCCATGTAATGTTCAATAGGCAGACAACTCTTGTCAATTACATCTCATGTTATTCCCTAATCAAACTTTAGCCTCTTGAATAATTGAGTCTCGGCTGTAGCACGACAAACTCAATATTCTAAGTCAAGTCTAACCCAACATTCCGTACAGTTGAATCAGTCCCCAAAGGCCCACGGCTGTAGCACGTACCGACCTTTAGATTCTTATTCAATGTACACATCTCTATGTAATAGACAAGTATTTCTTATTTCGAAATCAAAGCCCTCGGCTGTAGCACGAACCGACAATGATTCAAAAATAAGAACTACTTTTCTATCATGTTGGAAGGCTATTACCGACACAAGCCCGTTCTGTCATTGGCCAATTACTACTTGATATTATTAAATTTTAGAGGGATTATATTACGTTATAATCATAATCATATTATAAAGAGATTCTTCCTTTTAAATTAAATATTTTAAATCAATAATCAATAATCAGATGATTCCCAGATCGGGTGGAGCATTGTCAAGAGGCGTCACTTAATAACCCTTTCTTACAGATAGAAATCTGTTGTTGACAGAATCATCCTTTCTCTCATATCGAAAATTCATATTCAATTACGTGTTTCATAAACACAAGAATCTCATGATTGTATTCATAATATTATTCTTAAGGTTATGAAACAATTTCACTATACTAGGTTGTCTAACAAACGCCTTATGTTCATTTAAGTTCACCTAAATCTATCATCGCATGATAAACTAACCATATATCACATATATCAACATGAATAAACATCAAGGTAGGCATGTTATATCATCTAGCATATAGAACTAAGCATTATACATCTCTATGTATCACATGAAGCATTTAAAATCAATTCAAACGATCAAAAACAGCTTTAAAACACTTCATGGAATATAAACAGTTCAAAACTTTTATATAAACTAAAATTGATCACTCCATTAGATCCATCTCGGAAAAACGAATCCAACGGTATATTGCACGCCTAAAACGGAGTTACGAAACTCCCAGAAAATCAATTTTAAAATCAACAGACGGGCTGTAACGCATTTCGGGAACGCGTTACAAGCCCTGTAACGCATTCCGGTGATGCGTTACACCCCTTTTAAGCCATTAAAGGGTGTAACGCATTCCGTGAATGCGCCACAGGTGTGTAACGCATTCCGGGCCACAGGTGTGTAACGCATTCCCGGAATGCGTTACACCCCTATATTTTTTTTTTGCAGCAGCCGCCGCTTTGCGCGCCTGACAACTGTTCTCTGTTCTACTTTTCTATCCGTGAGGCAGCATAAACCACAGACAAAGACAGCAGTACAACAGATGCAATATATATATATATACTTACAATCAATTTATATATATATATGATTTATTTAATTACGAATTTTAATTACAAGAACTTCAAAAATTCATAATAAAAAATCTATACATCCTAAAATTATGAAAAAAATACCCAGACGATCTACAACACTTGTAGAATCCAGATCAACATTCAAAATTATTCTGAGAAACGATTTCTCATCAGACAAAATTAATCCATGATATAACTTGTAAAAATCATAATTAATTCATACAAGCACATAAAATTCTGAAATTTTTACCACAGATCTATATGCATACAACCTATGCTCTGATACCAATGTTGGATTTTAAACGCAGCGGGGGCATGGCAAAACACTTTTACACATACAAAATCCAAATAAAAGCATATAAATCGTGAATAAAAATTCGAGGGATCGAATCTAACCTTTAAAAATAATTCGAAGACAACGATCAGAGATCCTTAGCAGTTGTTCCTCAAGTGTGAAGCACTCCACCGGTATCCACCAAGAAAACGATGTTAAGGAGGAGGAAGGAGGTGGAGAGAATTGGGTTTTCCAAACTTTTTAGGTTTTCGGGTTCTGTGTGGGTTAGAATAAAATAGGGTCTATAATAGTGTATTTATAGGCAAAATTTTCAGCTGAAATTTTCTCATAAATATTATTATTATTATCCTATTTATTATTCTCATTAATAATTAAAACACCTTTTAATTATTAATCCTTTTTCTAAACACTTTAGAAATAATTCTCTCTCTTGATTTAATTTCCAAAAATTAAATTCTTAATTAATAATATTAAGAACTTTTCTTAATTAATTTATAATCAATTAAATCTCATTTAATCAATTATTAAATTTGCCAATTAATTATTTATTTTATAAATAAATAATTATTAGCCATTATTAATTAATTCCTCCACCATTAAATTATTCTCTTTTTATGGTGTGACCCTGTAGGTTCAATATTAAGCCGGTAGTAGAAATAAATAATAATAAAACTATTTTATCATTATTTATATAAATTCTCTAATTTATTAAATATGATTAATTAATTAATCACATTTATTCTACATCGTGAGGGATACTTCTCAGCATATCGCGACTATCCGGATAGTATGAATTCACTGCTTAGAATATCAAGAACCTATTCAGTGAATAGTTACCGTACAATAAACTCCTTCTACCCTATAATGTCCCGATTAAATACAAGGCATGGATCTCGTGTCAAGCCTATCTAATTTAACCACTTGCTTACCATTTACTATGCGTAGTTCTATGCAAATTAGAAACTCCTTTCTAATTTCATTCACTCTGGCCAGAGATTCCTGAACTAGCATAAGTGGATCAGCCTTGAACATTCGCTTCCTTCACTGGAAGGTGTAGATCCTTTATTAATCATACACTATCTTCGTGTACAAATTCCTATACCCAGAAGAGCCCTAATAATTGTCCTTGGAGACTAAGAACTAAACCAAAGCATAGTTCAGTGTACATAAGATGACTATGATGACCTCAAGTCTAAGGATACTTGTACAACTATCACTATGTGAACAACTGCTGACACGTGAGTGAACTCCATCAGTTGTTCAGCTGTGCGAGTCATATTCAGTGAACTTATTCCATAATAAGCACCTACATACTAGCTATAGTGTCACCACACAAATGTCTATGAGAACAGACATCCTTCATAATGAAGCAAGCATAGTATGTACCGATCTCTGCGGATTATTAATTACCAGTTAGTAATCCTATGACCAGGAACTATTTAAGTTTAGAGTTATCATCTTTTTAGGTCTCACTATTATGATCTCATCATAATCCATAAAAAGCTTTACTCTAAACTATGGTATATCTTATTTAAACACTTAAATAGATAAAGCCCGTAATAAAAACAAAACAAGTCTTTTATTAATATCAATGAAATCAAAACAGATTACATAAAAGTTATTCCTAAATCCTAATACATGATTGGACTTAGGACATATTCCTTTCAGCTCCTACTCTTGAGCTTAAGCCTTTACCTGAACATTTGAGGTGCATTTTTAGGTGATGCATCTACTTTGCATGTTATTATTGCATCTGACCTTTCAGGTAGCGACGAGGAGAAGCTTTTGAGAATTCTTAGAGAATTCAAATCGGCAATTGGTTGGACTATAACAGATATCAAGGGAATCAGCCCTTTGTATTGCATGCACAAAATTCTGCTAGAAGAAGGAAGCAAGCCTACTGTTGAGCAACAGAGAAGGCTAAATCCGATCATGAAAGAGGTTGTAAAGAAGAAAATCCTCAACTGGCTAGATGCAGGGATCATCTATCGTATTTTTGATAGTTCATGGGTGAGCCCAGTTCAGTATGTGCCAAAGAAAGGTGGTACCACTGTGGTAGCAAATGAAAAGAATGAGCTTATTCCTACACGAACAGTCACGGGGTGGAGAGTTTGCATGGATTATAGAAAGGTAAACAAGGCTACAAGGAAAGATCACTTCCCTCTTCCTTTCAATGATCAGATGCTTGATAGATTGGTTGGGCATGATTACTATTGTCTTCTGGACGGCTATTCGGGATATAATCAGATTTGTATCGCTCCAGAAGATCAAGAGAAGACTACATTCACGTGTCATTTTGGTACTTTTGCTTTCCGGAGACTTTCTTTTGGACT
Source organism: Apium graveolens (assembly GCF_009905375.1). Taxonomy (NCBI): domain Eukaryota; kingdom Viridiplantae; phylum Streptophyta; class Magnoliopsida; order Apiales; family Apiaceae; genus Apium; species Apium graveolens. The sequence goes on along the minus strand of NC_133657.1, from coordinate 50,425,079 downwards.
ATGTGGAGCACTAGCCACTTTTCAGAGATGCATGATGGCTATCTTCTCTGATATGATTGGAAATAATGTAGAAGTGTTCATGGACGATTTCTCAGTCTTTGGAACTTCTTATGACGGATGCTTGCACAATCTTGAATTAGTGCTGAAAAGGTGCGTTGAGACCAATTTGGTTCTCAATTGGGAGAAATGTCATTTTATGGTGCGCCAAGGCATCATTCTTGGTCACAAGGTCTCTAATAAGGGTCTTGAGGTGGACAAAGCCAAGGTGGGGGTTATCGAAAATCTTTCTCCACCAATTTCTGTTAAGGAAATTCACAGTTTTCTTGGTCATGCAAATTTCTATAGGCATTTCATCAAGGACTTTTCTAAGATTTCGAAGCCGTTGTACGATTTGCTAGAGAAAGATGTTCCTTTCAAGTTTGATGATGCGTGCCTTGCTGCTTTTGAGACACTGGAGAAGAGTTTAATTACGGCACCTGATTGGGTTGAACCATTTGAGATGATGTGCGATGGAAGTGACTATGCAGTTGGAGCAGTTCTTGGGAAAAGAAAGAACAACTTATTTCATGTAGTCTACTATGCTAGTAAGACTCTTAATGGTGCTCAACTGAACTACACCATGACTGAGAAAGAACTTTTGGCTATCGTCTATGGTTTTGAGAAGTTTCGATTTTATCTACTTGGGACGAAGGTGGCAGTTTTCACTGATCACGCTGCCATTCGATATCTCGTCTCGAAGAAGGACTCGAAGCCTAGATTGATTTGATGGGTTCTTTTACTTCAGGAGTTTGAATTAGAGATCAAGGACAGAAAAGGGACTTAAAATCAATTCGCCGATCATCTCTCGCGTTTAGAGGATCCAATTGCTACTTCACAAGATAAGTCTTTGATTAACGAATCTTTTCCCGATGAGCAATTATTTGGAGTGTAAGCAGAAGAATAGTGGTTCATCGATATTGTGAACTACCTTGTGAGTAACGTTATGCCTCTAGAGTTGACTTCCACTCAAAGGAAGAAGTTTCTACATGAAGTGAAGTGGTATATGTGGGATGAGCCATTTTTTTGACAAAGGGCTGACCAAATCATCAGGAGATGTATTCCTTACAGCAAAACGGGGGGGGGGAGGATCTTCTGAGACTGCCACTCAACGGCTTATGAAGGACATTATGGTGGAGAAAAGACAGCATCTCGTATTCTTCAAGCAGGTTTCTTTTGGCTGACCTTGTTTAAAGATGCTCATCTGTTCGTTTTGAAGTGTGATCGATGTCAACGTATGGGTAATATATCCAAGAGGGATGAGATGCCTCTTAATGTGCTTCTCGAGGTTGAGGTATTTGATGTTTTGGGAATTGACTTCATGGGGCCATTTATCTCATCTTGTAACAATCATTATATCTTGTTGGCGGTTGATCATTATCGAAATGGGTTGAAGCTAAGGCGTTTCCAACGAATGATGCGAAGGTAGTGCTTAATTTTCTTCACAAGCAGATATTCACAAGATTTGGTACTCCAAGAGTCATAATCAGTGCTGAGGGGTCGCATTTTTGCAACCGCAAGTTCACTGCTATGATATAAAGGTATAATGTGAATCATTGCATTGTTACGGCTTATCATCCTCAGAAGAATGGTCAAGATGAGGTATCTAACAGAGAGATAAGCGTATTTTAGAGAAAGTTATGTGTCCATCGAGAAAAGATTGGTCTTTGAAGCTTGATGAAGTTGTTTGGGCATATCGAACAACGTACAAGACTCCGCTAGGGATGTCACCGTATCAGTTGGTTTATGGTACGGGGTGTCATTTACCGGTGAAGTTAGAGCATAAAGCGTATTGGGCTTTGAGGAAGTTGAATCTGGATTTGGATGCAGCTGAAAAGAAGAGGATGCTTCAATTGAATGAACTTGATGAATTTCGACTTCAAGCATATGAGAATAACAAAATATATAAGGAGAAAGTCAAGAGGTGGCACAATAGGGTTCTAGTGCTCAAATCATTTGTGTCGGGGCAACAAGTTCTTTTGTTCAACTCTCGTCTCCGTCTTTTTCCTGGAAAGTTGAAGTCAAGATGGTCAGGGTCGTTTGTTGTCAAAACTGTGTTTCCACATGGAGCGGTGGAGATTTTTGAGAATGATCCAGGCCAAGCATTCAAAGTAAATGGTCAGAGGTTGAAGCATTACTACGGTGACATGGAAAACCGTGAGGTGGTTAGTGCCGTTTTCTTGTCCGTTTGATCTCGCATTTCTATGTCAAGCTAACGATGTAAAGCAAGCGCTTCTTGGGAGGCAACCCAAGGTTGTTGTACATTAGTAGATAGAGGAAGAAGAAAGAAATGAGAAAAACATAATATGAATGGTAAAACAACAGAAGCACGGCGCACCCGCGCTAAGGTAGCGCGCGCCCCCCCCCCCCCCGAATTCTGAAAAAAAAAATTAATGCTGGCAATAAAGAGAAAATCGGGGACTTCTTTTAAAAATCAATTCCTACCCGAATTTTACTCTTCCACATCCCAAATTTCCCTCTCCAAATCAAACCCATTATTCCCAATATTCCCATAATCAATTCCCACTTCTATTTCATATCTAATTCTCTTTTCACCTCCTATATATACATACACTTATACACAAACTTCTTCATCACTTCTCACAATTCTCAAAGACAATTCTCTCTCAAACACTTATCTCTTATTCTCTCTATTCAATCCCAATGGCACCCAAGAGATAAAGAACTCAAGTAAGCGGCAACACCACCGATTCTTCGAGTGCTAGTGGTGTGAGGCCGAGGTTTTCAACTCCCGAGGCTGAAACAGAGTATACGAGGCTTATCTCGAAGCCTATACCCAAGGAGCGTGGTTTTCTGCCATCGGGGAAGGATGGTAGGTTGTTGGAGATGATTTTTGAGATGGGCTGGGGGTTTTTTTGCGAGGTACCCGCTGTTGTGCCCATGAGTGTTGTTCGAGAGTTCTAATGCGAAGGCGGAGAAGAATGGCTTCACTTTGGTGAGGGGGATAACGGTGGAGTACATTGTTGATGCGATAAGGAGGGTGATTGATCAGCCTGCGAGGAGGCTCGGTTAGGACACTTGGAGCGATAAGACTCTGGAGGACTTTGATCTGGATTTGATTGTTGCTACTCTGTGCATGCATGATACTCACTGGAATTTCAAGAGAGGCACGACTGATTATTCCACGTTCCCTGCTTCGAGCATGAACAGGTTTGCTCGTATATGGAATGCATTTATTTGTGCTAACATCATGCCCTCTTCTCATATGCATGATGTGACTGTGGAGCGTGCACGGCTGTTGTGGGGGATTCTTCAGGGTTATTATATGGATCTTGGTATGGTGATTTACCAGGGTATTCTGAGATTTTTGTGAGGGAGTATCTATACCCTATGCGGCCATTGTGACGAAGTTGTGCTTGGCAGTTGGTGTTGAGCAGCTCCAGATTCTGAGTACTCCGATTGACAGCACCACTTTGGCGACGATGCAAGAGTGGGATGGAGGCAAGCCTGATTTGAAAGGGCTTGGATATTCTTTTGACCATCTACCTGGTGGGAGGCCAGATGTTGGGGCTACTCAAATGAGCAGGACTACTTGGAGATCTCAGCTAGGTGATGAGGCTGGACCATGAGGAGACAGGAGCTGATGTTGGAGCTGGTATGAGCATGGCGCAGTATAGGCGTCTAGAGAGGAGGATGGATACAATGCATGACATCCATACTAGGTTTGTACGTGATCTCATACAGGCGTTGGGGACTGCATTCAGAGCCATAGGTGTTGATATCTAGTGGTCAGTATCTGGTGAGGACTCCGTGTATCCACCTCCAGAAACACCTGACACTTCACCCGTTAAGGGTGAGGATCCTAATTCCGAGTAGTTATGCCTGATTCCTTACTATTACCTTCACTGAGGACAGTGAATATTTTAAGTTTGGGGGTAATATTTGAAGGAATATATTTGTGTGAGTCGTATATAGTTGCATTTCCATGATAGTCTAGTGCATATAGTTGTATTTTACCATGAGTTTTTTTATTTTTTGTAGTTTTTATGATAGTTTGTTCATATAGTTCATGCATTTGCATAATAACATGATCCCTTAGATGATTTTTCCGATTGACTTGTGATATTGATGCTAGTGTAGTGATGTCGTATTTAGTGATGTTAAGTCGTATCGAATTGATTTGCATGCTAGAGACACTTGTATTTCACTAAGTCTTATAGGTTGCATGAGCGCCGGGTCGGGAACTTTGAATCCTAATTCTATTTGGCTTCTGATTGGAGGACTTCTACTATGCGTGGGCTGCTATATATACATAATTAAAGGTCATTTTTCACAAGGAAACGTACCAGAGCACAAGGAGAATACGTAAAAAGACCGTATTAGCGATTCAATGAAGGCGAAGAAGATCTGGTTTTTACTTGTGATTCTTTGTTCTAAGTTGTAACTTGGATGCTAGTTTTCTTATTCATGAACCTATACTCGTGTTTCGTATATGGTTTATTTTTATTCCGAATAAAGACTATGTTTATTATACCATGCTTTCATCGGAACCCACGTTGAGGATGAGTCTGATTATGGGCTAATCGTTATCGTGGGGTTCTAGCGGATTTATTTATGGATTTCTTTAGTTAATTTGTTTCGATGCCTTAGTGTGTGGTGATTATATGATAACTTATGAGCATCGCGAACTTATAAGATAGCGTGTTAATCTTTAATGAAGCGACAGTGAATTTAAGGATTTAGAATTTGCCATGCTAGCATAGGTTCATGTGTTATTGATAGGCATGATTCGTAGGTAATTTTAACCATCTTACTTGCCCTATGTAATCATGATAGATAACTTGTGCATTAAGCCATTATGTTTTCAAATTCTAATTGGTGTCTCAATATAATTGGTGTCTATTCAACTTCTATCTCTTTTGTGGATTTCTGGTAGCATGTTACTCGTGCAACGAAAGTTAGCATTTAGCAGTTTCATGTTATCTGATTAGTATCATCACCATTGCATGCTAAGGTTAAAATCAACAAGGCTATTGAATGAAGTATTTAATGAAGTTAGAATCCCATGTTTCTGTCATATAATATCCAAATCTCTTTAATCTCTTAGTTATAATTGCTAGTTTAATTTGTAGTTATAAACAAAACCAAAATTGTTATCGCCTTTGCATTGAATAATAGCCATATCATTGTTGCATAAGTGCATAAATCACAAAGTTAACCTAAACCAGTCTCTGTGGGAATGAACTAGAAATAATTCTATATTACTTGTGTCGTGTATACTTGCGTGAATATTAGCGCGTGTTTTAGCCCTAACAGCAAGAGGAGCTAAACCAATTTGAAAGGAATAAAGTTTGGAAGCTGGTATCCAAGCCTAAAGGAAAGAATCCTATTGACACCAAGTGGGTATTCAGAAACAAGATGGATGAAAATGGAATAGTGGTCATGAATAAAGCTAGATTGGTTGCTAAAGGAATTAATTTTGATGAGACTTTTGCTCCTGTTGCAAGACTTGAAGCCATCAAAATTTTTTTAGCCTATGCAGCCCATGCCAATTTCAAGGTCTATCAAATGGATGTCAAAAGTGCATTTCTAAATGGAGATTTAGAGGAGGAGGTCTATGTCAGTCAGCCTCCTGGTTTTGAAGACCCCAACTTTCGAGAATATGTCTACTATCTTTTGAAAGCACTTTATGGACTGAAGCAAGAACCTAGAGCCTGGTATGACACTTTGTCAAAGTTTCTCTTAGAAAATCATTTCACAAGAGGTACTATTGATAAAACTTTATTCTTTAAAAATATTAATGGCTCTAGTATTATTGTTCAAATTTATGTAGATGATATTATATTTGGCTCTACAGATTAGAAACTTTGTAAAAAGTTTGTCAAATTAATGCAAAGTAAATATCAAATGAGCATGATGGGAAAACTAACTTACTTTCTTGGTTTACAAGTTCAGCAAGTTAGTGATGGAATATTCATTGGTCGAACCAAATATATTTTTGATCTTTTAAAGAAATTTGACCTAATGGATTGCACATCTGCAAAAACTCTCATCGCCACTGCCACTAAACTTGAATTAAACACTAATTAAAAGTCGGTGGATATTGCAAGATATAGAGGCATGGTTGGCTCACTTTAATATTTAACAGCCAGTAGGCCTGATATAAGGTTTGTTACTTGTCTTTGTGCTAGATTTCAGGCTGATCCTAAAGAATCTCATTTAATAACTATTAAGAGAATTTTCAGATATCTCAAAGGAACACCAAAACTTGGCATTTGGTATCCTAGAGATTCTGGTTTTAATCTAACTGGTTCTTCAGATGCAGATTATGCAGGTTGTAAAATTGATAGAAAAAGTACTACATCAACCTATCAATTTCTAGGAAATAAGCTAGTATATTGGTTCAGTAAGAAGCAAAATTCAGTCTCTACTTCTACAGCTGAAGCTGAATATATTGCTGCTGGTAGTTGTTGTGCATATATTTTGTGGATGAAAAATCAACTGTTGGACTATGGTCTACAGGTGAATAAGATTCCTATTTTCTGTGATAACACAAGTGCCATTGCAATTACTGAAAATCTAGTACAACATTCAAGGACCAAGCACATTGACATCAAGTACCACTTCATTAGAGAACATGTCATGAATGGCACTGTGGAACTTCATTTTGTTCCAAGTGAGAAGCAACTTGTATACATCTTTACCAAGCCACTTGATGAATCCGCCTTTACCAGGTTGGTAAGTGAGCTAGGTATGCTTAATTATTCTTAATCAGTTTTGATGTCTAAGCAATTTGAAATGCAGCCAGAATACAGTTTCATATTTCTTGTCAAAGATGAAATTTTGGCTAAGTCAGAATTTACATCTTGACGAATGTTCATTATCCGTTGAAAGTGAATATCCATTGAATTTTATCATCGGTTGAAATATTAAATATTATTCTGGGTTCTTTTATCTCGGTGGATAACTACTTAATCCTTATCCGTTGAATTGCTTTCAATCTTAGCCGTTAATTCTATGTATCATCCGTCGAACTTACATACAGCATGTAAGCACATTTCGATGGATATTCATTAGAATTTCAACAGTTTACCTATTTATAAACGGCTATTTTGGGCTAATTTGATTGGTTACTTTATTTTACTTTTTAATTCTTAACCGTTTATTTATGAGAAAGTATAAAAGCTTATTTCATTTTCATTTTTACTTTTATCTTTCTCAAACAATTTCTCTAACTCTCTTCGTCTCCAAAGCAAAACCCCCTTTCTGCAACTACTTTCAATCACAACAATTGAACCCGTAGTCAAAATCATGTCTCAAACTGGATATGTATATAAAAAGAACAACTCCGTAGCTTTGGTGAACAAGCAAATTCCTGTATCTGAAGACTATCACAAAATGATGGACTTCAATCGAACACTACACCAGATTGGCTTTCACAACCAGATTTCAAAATTTTCTTTCAAAAATGTTGCTATTGGGATATGAGTTCATGTCTATTGCAAGGGGTTTTAAAAACATTGTAATTGAACCAACAAATTTTGGGGGACGTTATAAAAGGCATGCTATTGCAATACTTTACGTAACCGTTGCAATATATAGAAGATTTGGGCCAAAGATTTAAGCGGGCTTTCTGAAAATTTCAGTAGACTTGCAAAATTTTAAGCGAGCTTTCTATAATTTTTTTCCCGGCTAAAGAAAAAAGTAATAAACAAAAAAAACACACACTCTCAAACATAAACACGCACTCTCAAACACTCTTAACTCCCCGACACCCACACACTCTTAGACACACAAACACACACTCGAACATATAAACACGACGAAAGAGGAGATTTAAAGCTCAAAGGAGGAGATTTAAAGCTCAGAAAAGTTTAAAGCACGAAAGGTTCATTTTTTTCCCCAAATTTTCTTCTCTAAAAATGTTCATTTTTTGTATATGGGTGTTCGATTATTGCTAGATGGGTGTTAATTCATGCTTCTTCATTTATGTTTTCACTCAATTGAGTGTTAATTAGGGTTTAATTGACTGTCAATTATTGATTCTTGCATTTTATTTTACATGTATGTGGTAATTAGGGTTATTTGGGTATTATTTTTACATGTATGTGTTAAATTAGGGTTTATTTGTTAATAACCTGTGTTAAATAGGATTTATATGTATTTGTAAATTTAAGTACCCAATTTTTTTATTTTTTATTTGGTCCATTATTTAAGTGCCCTATTTTTTTAGTAAATGTGCATGCCCTGTTTTTAAATGTGTTGTTTATGTGAAATTTTGTAGAACATAGGTTTGAAAAGATGAAATGGATATTACATCCCAAACAAAGTGAAGAATATCGTAATGGGGCTAAGAAATTTGTTACGAATGCATTCTCTAATTTCGATGTTGGAAATGAAGTACAAGGCCCCTGCAAGGACTATAGTAATCGCTTTTGGTACTCTATAGATGATGTGTATGATCATCTAGTATGTAAGGGTCCTTACCCATCATTCGTTGATTGGATATACGAGATTTTAACCTCTAAGTACCAAAAACATTCAGATCAGGGTTGTGGTAGAGGGTTTGGGTTAGGTAATGATTTTGATGAGATGATGGATAATGCGTATACATATAATGATGATTGTAGAGGTAAAAAGGGGGTTAATCAGGACGCAAGTAAATTTTATCGGCTTGTTGAAGAGGGAAAACAACCTTTGTATCCCGAGTCGAAAAAATTTACTCGTTTAGGTTTTATAGTAAAGCTTTACCAATTGAAGTGCATTCATGGATTTACTGAGTCCTCCTTTACTGCTATACTAGAGTTAATAAAGGACGCCTTCCCCGAAGTTAATCTACCTTCATCTTTTAACACTGCCAAGAATATGATCAAAGAGTTAGTTCTAGATTACCAAAAAATTCATGTTTGTCCGAACGATTGCATGTTATATTGGGATGAAAATATAATGAAGTTAAATACAAAGTATATGGAATTTCAAGGTGGAAAATTATGGATAATGACACCAGGGATGTTGTTGATACTAGCAGTACGGGAAAAAAGTATAACATCCCAGCAAAGGTGATGTGATACTTTTCGCTAAAACTAAGACTGCAACGCGTATTCATGTATAAAGAATATGCTGAGCTAATGACATGACATGATGTAGGACGCATCAAAGACGGGAAGCTAAGGCATCCATCCGATGCCGAGGCTTAGAAGTCACTGGATGCAAGATATCCATATTTTATAGTTGAAAATCGAAATGTTAGTTTAGGATTAGTGGCAGATGGTTTCAATCCTTACCGAACTATGGGTTTAACTCACAGCACCTGGCCAGTTATCCTGGTCAATTATAATCTACCCCCTTAGTTGATTATGAAACCAGAAAATATAATTCTTTCAACTCTAATCCTCGTACATGTGTACCCTGGTAATGAAATAGATGTTTATATGCAGCCACTGGTTTCCGAATTAAAAGAATTATGGGATGTGGGTATAGAAAATTATGATTCCTTTTCTGATGAAACATTCATGTTACGTGCGAGCTTACTATGGACGATAAGTGATTTTCTGGGGTATGCAATTTTATCAGGTTATAATACAAAGGGTAAACTAGGTTGTCCAAACTGTCATTATTGCACATCGTCTACCTATTTGAAGCATAGCCGAAAAGTCTGTTATATGAACCACGGAAAATTCCTTCCACCTGACCACAAGCTTAGGTTTGACAAAAGAATATTTAACGGTCAAATCGAGACAGAGTTTGTCCACCGTCATTAACTAGAGCAAAAATTGAAGAACTGTTGCGTGGATATAAGAATAATTTTGGGAAGCAAATGAAACAAAAGAAGACTTCAGATTGCCCTTGGAAAAAGAAGTCCATATTCTTTGAATTACCATATTGAAGTGGTCATCTAATCTGGCATAACCTAGATGTCATGCACATTGAGAAGAATGTGTGCAATAAAATATTAGGAACTTTATTAAATATTAGTGGCAAGAGTCAAGATAATCTAAATGCTCATTTTTATATGCAAGAGATGGGCATCCGTAAGGTTCTTCATGTCGTGCTATCCGCTGATAACAAGCATTATGAAATCAGCGCTGCTACTTTTGACTGACAAAAAAAGAAAAAGAAATTTTTTTCTGAGTGTTGTTAAACGCTAGGCTGCCTTATGGATGTGCATCTAATATCAACCGTTGTGTGCAAATGAGTAAAATAAAAATCTACGGATACAAAAGCCATGATGCACATTTCATTATTCAATACTTGCTACAATTTGCTGTGATTAAAACATTCGATCCAGAGGTTGTAATACCTTTGATTAGGCTGGGTTTATTTTTTAGGGGCATATGTAGGAAAGTTATAGATTTAGAGGATGTTCTGAAGTTGCAAGAAGAAATTATAGAAATACTTTGCCAGTGTGAAATAATCTTTCCATCAGCATTCTTCGACATTATGGTTCACCTTCCAATTCACTTATGCAAAGAGGTTGAACTAGGAGGACCGGTACATCTTAGATGGATGTTTGGAATTGAACGATATTTGTGCAAATTGAAGTCATACGTTCGTAATAGGAGCAAACCAGAAGGGTGCATAGTTGAAGGGTACTAGGTCGAAGAGTGCTTGAGCTTTTATTCTCGGTTTTTAAGTGATGAAAGGGAAACAAAACACACTGAAGGTAAAGAAAATTTGGGATACCCCATTGGGTCCAGGAGAAACAAAGATGGAAAGGCTGTTCATTTAGGAGAAAAGCTATGAAATGATGTCCATCGATACATACTCTTTAACTGTGGTGACATGGAGGTTGAGAAGCTGATAGAGTATGTTTCTTTTCATATTTTTTGTATAAGTTAAGAGTAGTGTATTTAAAATGTATGTAACAATGATAAATTTTATGTTTAAAAAATGCAGGGAACTCCGTACCCTATATAATACTCATGGAAAGTCAAAAAAGTACAACCGAGAGAGGACACATAAAAAAGAATTTCATAATTGGTTAGAAGAAGAGATTGATAAAAAAAGGGGTGTTCACAACGATTGTTAAGTCTGGAAAAGGGGCCTCAACGAGCAACTAAAAAGCACATTGGTTATATAATTAATGGGTTCAAATTCCATACGAAGCAAAGAGATGCAAAATGTACAACGCGGAACAGTGAAGTTTTTTAAACAGCCCTGACCACAAGTTTTGCAAGTGCAAAAGATTAAAATCCAATAAATGGGGATGTTACTTACTATGGATCAATTGAAGAAATTATTGAACTTGATTATTGGGGTGCATTAAATGTAGTTTTGTTTAAGGGTTGTTGGTATCGTAAGGAAAAATATTGTTGTGGGCTCACAAGAGTCAATTTTAATAGATTATAACAAAAAGATGATCAAATTTGTTTTAGCTACGCAAGTACAGCAAATTTTTTATATTCAAGATTGTACGGAACAATATTTATATTATGTTGTTAAAAAAATGCCGAGGGAGTGTAATGATAAATTACAAGGAAATGATGTTCTTGAGGAAGTCAGTGGGCCTACTATACATGATGTGCCAATACATTCTGATATAGAAAATCAGACAACTGATGATGCCAATTGGTATAGAGACGACGTGCCAAGATGACAAATTCCTATTAATGATGAGTAAGAAAATGAAGAACTTGGCGACTGACCGGACTTAAATTAGTTGTTGTATTTTGCATTTGTTGCTACTTGTGGTGTGACTTTTTATCAGTACTTGAATTAGTTGTTGTATCTTGCATTGGCTGCTACTTTTGTATTCTGATATTAATTGTGACGGCCTCAACCCCGGGGTCAGGAGTTGACGTCATCAACAACAATAATAACAATCATATTTTAATCTAAATCAATAATAATACATAACTACGACCCCTTTACCAAGACCTTTTCCAGGTTTAAGTATGACTCAGGTTACTCAACTAACATAACTCAAACTTACAACAATCATCTCGACGCATCTAACTTAACACAGCAACTCAACAGACCACCCTTGGTCTAGCACAACCATCTCAGAGGAGTCCGACACGAAAGGAACTGGAACCCTGCCCTGACTACCACGCGAGAATCTCCTATGCATCTGCAATACATATAAAATATTCTGCAAGGGTGAGCAATTGCTTGCTCAGCAGCACCACTATATGAGTAACAAGTAATAACAGTTTAAAGTAAATCAGTTATAGGAACAGAATTCATATTTTGCCAGAAACGTGTAAAACAGATATAAACTGGATATCAAAACTAGCATGCTCTGTAAAACAAGATTAACAGTCGTGTGCTGTGCATAAATACCAGAGTTCAATTTTAGCATGCTATTTTCATTTTCAAACCTTTCGTTCCATTACAGGAACCACAAAACCATTTGTCCCGTTATGGGGACCCAAAACCATTTGTTCTGTTACGGGAACCATAAAACTTGTCCCATCACAGGACCTATAAAACTTGTTCCTCTCCGGGAACCTCAAAATCACTTATTCCATTACTGGAATCACAAAATCATCTGTCCCATTTCGGGGACCATAAAATCATAATCAGATATGTATTGGATGTTATCTAGGGATGGCTGATCAGGCCTCCACACAAATTATCTAGGATAGTTGGTCGGGCTATCACACAAAATGTCTAGGAAAGCTGATCGGGCTTTCACACAAATTCACCGGATCCGCAGAGACTAGCTAGGTCTTTGATTAACTATGCTGGACAAATCGGTTATGTAATGCGCGCAACCGAATTAGCCACTTACGCAACGTTATCCAATATCTGATTTGTTTTATCCAGTTTCAAAATCACTTTTACCTATCTTATTTCAAAACAATCTTATCACAACACACTATTCAAAACTTTCTTTTATTTTAATCACATTTTAGAGATAGGTACTTTCAGAAGTTACTTTCCCCAAAAACATATTAAACAACATTTTCAAATACAGGGGATACGTAACTTAAAAGTTTCTGTTCCATTACGAGAATAAAACATTTAGTTATTCACATATACTGAACCATAAAAGAATGGTCAGGGTACTTGCCTTGCAGAGCTTTACCACTATTATCAAACGACCTTGGACTAACTTGGACACTCGCCTTTATCGCCTTACTGTCAGATTATTCTGGATCCGACTTCAACGTCAGGTTCTTCTCTTGGAATCTCGCTACGCTTGTCAACTGATCACTAGGTTGTCTTTAGTTCAACTTCGCTTCTAGAGTCCTTCAACTAGATCCTACAGAGCCGAAATAACCTACGTTAGACGTCTAGGTATACTTGACATATCCTCGACACCAATCCTACCCAAACGATAACAATCCCGACTCGTACTTATATACACATTAGGATAATACCATAACATACATAACAATCAGGGTTCACGTTCTCGAGAAATCGGTTCAGTGTACGTTTCCAGAAAATACATATACTCGTAATTTTCCGAAATCAGGGTTATCATTTTAGCAAAATATTTCATCACATCGCACCATCAAGTTTTGTATAAAATATACATATATATATAGTCACTCGACGTCCCGATAATTATCGGATACGCTCCCGTATTTCTGTAGTTCAATTTTCTCGGAAATCGGGCAGCTTCTCCTTTGTTTATCGGACTACCCGTCGAGCCAATTCGACGTCAATTCACAAACACAACCAATCATAATCCAACAATCCCGAACCAACAACACAATCACAAGTCACAAATTTCCAAACGTCAATTCTATTACAGTTTTTAATTATTATCCATTTTATATTTAATTTAAAATATTAGGACTCAGAATAATTCATCACGGTCCACTATCGGCTCACCAAGGCTCATTGCCGATGGCGGCAAAATTCACGGGTGCCCTTTTAGTTCGGGTTTCCAACGCGAATTTCGCCGATAGCTAATAATTTTCCATATGCAATTAAATTTATTTCACAAAAGCGAATCAAATAATTGTTTTCTGCAGAAATATAAAAATCCAAAATTAATAATGGCCCAACAACAGAAAACCAATCGGGAAAAGTCAAGCTCGACTGGAAATATCACGGAACCACAGCCACGATCACGCATATACAACATGCAACAAACATACACGGCAGTGTACCCAACCATACTAATCAACGACTCACACGCACCCAACTGCGCAGCCAAAACAGAAAAACGGCGACATAAGCACCCGGAAAATTAAGATTCAGGCGGCGGAATTACCGAGAGGGAGGAGAAATAAGGCGGGGATTCACAGAGAAGAAAAGGTAGAATCGATTGAGAGATGGAAATACATATAGATGTGTGTAAGTATAATAGACAGAGATAAGCCTGCGAGATTATACACGAGGGAGAAGAGAGATTGTCGAATAAAGGCCTGAGAAAAGAGAGTAGCGGGGGGAGGAGAATAGGATTTATTATTTTTTTTCCAACCTATTGCCTGACACGTGTTTGCAGGTTAACAGAATTATAACACGTAGCGATAAGGATTGATACGAACTTCCCGCGACCCGGTTTTTGTCCCGAAATTCGAAATTAACGGAATAAGGTGTGAATAAAACAGCCTCCGAAAATTACGAAAATAGCTCTAAAATATTACAAATATCCCGAAGTAAATAAAAACATAACTTTCAAAATTTTAAACCAATTTCTAAAACGCACTTTATACCCGCTTTTATCAATTAAATGGATCGACTTGCGGGTGAAATTAATCCCAAAAATTCCCAAAATAATTTTAAAATTCTCGGAATAATACAAACTTGATAAAATATAAGTTTCATAATTTTTGAAGATTTCCATAATTAAATATGGATTTTACCATTATACACACTCAGAAAATCATTTAAAAATAAATAATTAATGAAATATTGATTTCTCAATTTTATAAAGTCCTAAAAATAATTATTGTAATTATAAACTTATAAAACCAATTTTAGAGATCATCCAAATATTTATGGAAATAAATATGCAATTAAATCCACTTTTTAAAGTGGAACAGAACAATACCACTCACTATTTATTACACAAATAATCCCTATACGACCACAGTCACATATAAAAATAGTAACACACAATACACTGCTGACACTACCAATACACATATTTTATTTATTAATTATTTAACAATTACACACTTAAATAATAAAATATACGAGTCGTTATATTCTTCCCCCTTAAAAAGATTCTGTCCTCAGAATCTGATCTAACTAAACAAGTGAGGATATTTGTCAAGCACATATGATTCTAACTTTCAGGTAGACTCTTCGACTCAATGATTTATTCAAAGCATACTCACTACAGACATAATTTCATTACTAAGGACTCGCTCTTAACGATCTAGGATTTGGATCGATTATTCCACGCAGAACAAATTTGGATGAGAGCCCATTGGCTTCTATTTAATGGCTTAATTCCGAATCAGGTATATATCACCTTAATATTGACATAAAAGACATATTATATATATATATACTGCAACTGCAGCAGCCACGACAACTTATTGCCACTATACTTATATTTACCAATACCGCGAATGACTTACTATATTGAGGACTCAACTTGTCCCTTTTGTTCAACTTAACCAATCTCTGTCAGGGTAAAACTTTCACCTATACCCCGATCCTCCTTCTATATATTCATACTCTTTCAACGAGAATCCGCTTTCTCTCTTTGTACATTTCGAGTTGTTTCAACTCTTTCCCGAGTACACCACCACCCTCTCGATGTACTAAATTAATTCAGGATTTAACACTATCTTTATTCCTACTTTATCTCAATAGAGTGAGGACCACACTTATGTCCAAACACACTTCATAAGGTAACATTTTCTTACTAACATGATAGCTATTAGCATAGAAAACTCAATCCACAGTAGGTGATTACTTCAGTTTCCTTTGTCAACCCAACACATATACTCTCCACATTTCTTATATTGACTAAATCATCTTCTCACTTTGACCCTACATCTAAGGATGATAAGCAGTACTCATTTTCAACTTAGTTCCAAACATTCGAACACCTCTTACTTATTCTCATCCGTCAAGGTTAGAAAGTAATCTCATATATTCACTTCTTATCACCTTTAGGTATTCGAACTCTAACTTTTAATCTTTCCAATTCTTCTATTAATTCCTTAGTAGTCTTAATCATATTCATTTCTTCTCTTTTATTCAAGACATTGGTCCCTAAATGGACCTTGCTTGGTTGATAGTTACTCAAACAACCAGGCTCCTGACCAGAACTTCATACTTTTAAGGTTTAATATACAACTGCTACTATTCAACCCTTTGCGACATTTCTTTAGGTTTTCAACTTGGCCTTCCTTAGCCCTTAGATGGGCGAGGATGTTATCAATAAATACAATGTGCTTTTCCAAGGACTCCTTATACACCATATTCTTTAAATCCTTATAGACGACTCATACACTTGTCGCTCCACATGATATCACCAACCTCGCAATGCCCATAACTCATCCTAGTCGCAATCCTTGACATGCCCTCATACTGTATCTTAAGTCAATCCTCGAGGAATAACACATTCCTTAAATTAGATCACATAAGTAATCAATTCTTAATAGGGGTTACTTATTCTTATTTGTCATTTTGTTAAATTCCCGATAATCGTTACACAATCTCATAATTCTATCCTTTTTCTCTACAGCATCATTAGTATGCTCACTTTCCTCCTCTTCATAACTTTTACAATTACCAACTATTTATTTCGTTCAACTTGCCTCCAGACACTCCAGGCATTTATTTATTACTCAAACTTTTCAACTTCTAATAATTAGCACATAATCTTCATACATTCATTCTTCTTTCTTATAATCCACATTGGTACACAACACATAATACACCTTGTTTCATTAATCTTTCATCTCCCAATTCTGAAGTTTCCTTAGCTAATTACTTACTTCCTACTGGTTTATAAGATCTGGGCTTTTGACACCAGCCCAGCTCTGTACAGTATCCACTGAGAAATTATTTCTTATGTTCCGAGGTAATCCTGATAAGTCATTCGATAAAACCTTTGGAATCTCACTTATTATCTGTTTTTTTTTCAACTTAGGTACTTTCTTATTATCATCTTTTATATGCGCTAGTCACGCTTTAAATTGCTTCTGCATCCAGAAACTTACCTTTCTATTGGCTACTTTATACTTCGCTTCTTCTGAAACCACTCATTGCCATAATACAAGACAACCAACTCAATCCTAAAATCACATCAAACTCTTCTAACTCGAAGGGTGGCAAATCAAGTGCAACTACATCCAAGTTCTAAATGCTCGATCTCTTGGTCCTTGTAGAAGTTCTACCTCTAGCTGTGTTGGATATTGGCCCTTGGGATATAGTATCTTGAGTAACCGTTCTACAACTCCTCGCAATATGCCCAACTTTTCCACAATTATAACACGTAACTCCTCGATTTTCTAGATTACATTCCGAGGCATAATGACCCTTATATCCACACTTAAAACATTGCACATTCTTCTTGCATGAATCACTGTGTCTCCTGTCACAGGACTTACAATCCACTGCTGACTTGACTGACTAAGATGGAGTGGAAGCAATTGAAATAGCACTAGTCCTAGCCTGAAATAAACTTTGTCTCCGGAATCCTTTGCTCCTGTTTCGGCCAAACCGATTCTCAAATTCCTGACTGGATTCTCCTTGGTCTACCTTGTCCTTAACACCTTCTGACTTCCTTTTCTTATCACTTTCTTTCTTAACAGCCAACTTCTGGTCACTTTCCATTACCAGGGCAGCCTGAACCATAGAGGAGTATGTCTAGAGTTGCAATGCCACAACTCCTCTACGAATCCCAGGCTTTAACCCTTGCTGAAACCTTCTTGCTTTCTGAATCTCCGTACTTACATACTCAGGAACTAATCGGGCCAATTCTGTAAACTTGGCCTCATACTCCAACACACTTCTCTCACCTTGTTTCAACTCTAGAAACTCGACTTTCAACTGATTCCTTAAAGCATCGGGAAAATACTTTTCCAAGAATAACTCTGTAAATCTTTCCCAAGAAACAGGGCCTTCTCCTTCCAACACTCGAGTGGATTCCCACCAATAATTTGCTTCATTCTTAAGAAAGTAACTCGCATAATCGGTCTTAAGATCATCACTTACTTGCGTGAGGGTAAATGCCTTCTCCATTTCCTTCAGCCAATTTCTGGCAAGAACAGGATCCACTTCACCTTTGAACTCTGGGGGCTTAATAGACTGAAAGGATTTAAATTTAGTAGTTTGGTTTAGCTCTCTTTGTTGATGTTGTTGCTGCTGAATCTGTTGGATTAACTGCAACTGTTGTTGCTGTTGATGGCGCAACAAGTCTAGAATTTCATTTATAACTGGACCCTCCACCAAACTACTACTATCTTCTTAGACGGGGTAGCTTTCTTGGGTGGCATTTTCCTGAAATATAACAGGGAATTTATTCAAAACCTAATGAGAATATATAACAAAATATCACCGTTCAAACAGTGCACCTGTGTCAGGAAAATGCTGCCCAATTAAAGCACCCATGTCCCTAATCTTAGGTTCCATTTATAAAAGATATCTAGATCAGCAACACTAGCAACAATAGCAATGATAACAGTAGCAGAATCAACAACAGCGCAGAAATCTGGAATATAAAGGTACTAAACATTATGGTATGCTTTCTCAATACAATAATAACCGAGCAACCCTTTAGCACCATTGAAATACAACAATAACAAATTCCATATACCGTAAAGCTAGACGTGCTATCCTAGGCACCACCCAAAAAGGGTAAACTGGTAAGTCAAATTAATCTTAAGAATCATAGACTTGGCGAACGCACTAGCTTGAGGTTCAATCAATCATTCCTCCCAAGGCGACTTCTTATCTCTTACAATTGACCCATCTTCCACGAGGTTAACTTTTCTAAAACCGCCACCTTCAATATCGAATCATAAATCCTCTCTACTATTAATGTTTCTGGGATAGCTAGCAATCCGATGTACATCTTATATTTCTTCCAGATAGTCAACTCTCAACTACTTTCGATGACCAGGATTGTCTAATCACAAAAGCTACTGACAATCCACTACCTCGGGACTTCAAATGAAATTTCAAATTCAAAGAGTCAATGATACGGGGAGGACAAAAGAAGAAAACATAGGTATGACTGAGAGCAACCATACAAGTACATAAGATGGCCAGTCTTAGTACCATACAGTCACAACACATAATTCGGTGGCGTCCCACCAGACCCTTTTGTCACATAGACAAATGGTCAATTCATATGCGTTGTTTTCCCCAATCACCCGAAAAAGTCACCAAGGAAAGAAACAATATTAAGATAAGAAATTCACAAGTAGAAAAGAAAGAATCTGGTTTGTAAAGAGATCAACAGAACCCTAAGTAGCTTATCTCGGGTTCATAACTTTCTCACAAGAAAGATAAACAACTTATGGAATAAGGAAACAATTACTCTGGAGATAAAATACATTTCAAGGAAGGAAATAAAAGAGTTCAAAGATAGCACCTCCCTATCTAATCCACCTTCACTAACAAACTTAGTCGTCATAACAGCCCCTGACTATTATCACGCTATCTGAACTCACCAAGGTCACACAATCAATCCAATAACATTCCTTGACACAAAAAAATGCAATATTTAGAAATAATGTGGCGTCTCTTCAGCTGTCACATCAAAGGTCTGCTTAGAAGTTGAATCCTCACAATCAGACACAAACTCCCAAGAGGGAAACTAGAATTCTCTATCGGACATTACTAATAATACGTATACAAAGGAGACGTACTCTAAACTAGGGCAGCTCCAGTCAATCCTCAACAAACGTCAGGGTTTCGCTTCCGAAACCTTGACTAAACTCATAGACTTGCTCCTCTGATTGAGTTGCTGGCTCACACCTATATACATACCTTTCTGCACTATTTTGACTTCGCTCTTAACCTAAATCAGGGACTCAAACCTGTAGCTCTGATACCAACTGTGACGGCCTCAACCCCGGGGTCAGGAGTTGACGTCATCAACAACAATAATAACAATCATATTTTAATCTAAATCAATAATAATACATAACTACGACCCCTTTACCAAGACCTTTTCCAGGTTTAAGTATGACTCAGGTTGCTCAACTAACACAACTCAAACTTACAACAATCATCTCGACGCATCTAACTTAATACAGCAACTCAACAGACCACCCTTGGTCTAGCACAACCATCTCAGAGGAGTCCGACATGAAAGGAACTGGAACCCTGCCTTGACTACCACGTGAGAATCTCCTATGCATCTGCAATACATATAAAATATTCTGCAAGGGTAAACAATTGCTTGCTCAGCAGCACCACTATATGAATAACAAGTAATAATAGTTTAAAGTAAATCAGTTATAGGAACAGAATTCATATTTTGCCAGAAACATGTAAAACAGATATAAACTGGATATCAAAACTAGCATGCTCTGTAAAACAAGATTAACAGTCGTGTGCTGTGCATAAATACCAGAGTTCAATTTTAGCATGCTATTTTCATTTTCAAACCTTCCATTCCATTACAGGAACCACAAAACCATTTGTCCCGTTACGGGGACCCAAAACCATTTATTCCGTTACAGGAACCATAAAACTTGTCCCATCAAAGGACCTATAAAACTTGTTCCTCTCTGGGAACCTCAAAATCACTTGTTCCATTACAGGAATCACAAAATCATCTGTCCCATTATGGGGACCACAAAATCATAATCAGATATGTATTGGATGTTATCTAGGGATGGCTGATCAGGCCTCCACACAAATTATCTAGGATAGTTGGTCGGGCTATCACACAAAATGTCTAGGAAAGCTGATCGGGCTTTCACACAAATTCACCGGATCCGCAGAGACTAGCTAGGTCTCTGATTAACTATGCTGGACCAATCGGTTATGTAATGCGCGCAACCGAATTAGCCACTTACGCAACGTTATCCAATATCTGATTCGTTTTATCCAGTTTCAAAATCACTTTTACCTATCTCTTTTCAAAACAATCTTATCACAGCATACTATTCAAAACTTTCTTTTATTTTAATCACATTTTAGAGATAGGTACTTTCAGAAGTTACTTTTCCCCAAAAACATATTAAACAACATTTTCAAATATAGGGGATACGTAACTTAAAAGTTTCTGTTCCATTACGAGAATAAAACATTTAGTTATTCACATATACTGAACCATAAAAGAATGGTTAGGGTACTTGCCTTACAGAGCTTTACCACTATTATCAAACGACCTTGGACTAACTTGGACACTCGGCTTTATCGCCTTACTGTCAGATTATTTTGGATCCGACTTCAACGTCAGGTTCTTCTCTTGGAATCTCGCTACGCTTGTCAACTGATCACTAGGTTGTCTTTAGTTCAACTTCGCTTCTAAAGTCCTTCAACTAGATCCTACAGAGCCGAAATAACCTACGTTAGACGTCTAGGTATACTTGACATATCCTCGACACCAATCCTACCCAAACGAAAACAATCCCGACTCGTACTTATATATACATTAGGATAATACCATAACATACATAACAATCAGGGTTCACGTTCTCGAGAAATCGGTTCAGTGTACGTTTCCAGAAAATACATATACTCGTAATTTTCCGAAATCAGGGTTATCATTTTAGCAAAATATTTCATCACATCGCACCATCAAGTTTTGTATAAAATATACATATATATATAGTCACTCGACGTCCCGATAATTATCGGATATGCTCCCGTAATTCCGTAGTTCAATTTTCTCGGAAATCGGGCAGCGTCTCCTTTGTTTATTGGACTACCCGTCGAGCCAATTCGACGTCAATTCACAAACACAACCAATCATAATCCAACAATCCCGAACCAACAACACAATCACAAGTCACAAATTTCCAAACGTCAATTCTATTACAGTTATTAATTATTATCCATATTTTATATTTAATTTAAAATATTAGCACTCAAAATAATTCATCACGGTCCACCGTCGGCTCACCAAGGCTCATTGTCGACGGCGGCAAAATTCACGGGTGCCCTTTTAGTTCGGGTTTCCAACACGAATTTCGCCGATAGCTAATAATTTTCCATATGCAATTAAATTTATTTCACGAAAGCGAATCAAATAATTTTTTTCTGCAGAAATATAAAAATCCAAAATTAATAATGGCGCAACAACAGAAAACCAATCGGGAAAAGTCAAGCTCGACTGGAAATATCACAGAACCACAGCCACGATCACGCATATACAACATGCAACACACATACACGGCAGCATACCCAACCATACCAATCAACGACTCACATGCGCCCAACTGCGCAGCCAAAACAGAAAAATAGCGACACAAGCGGTCGGAAAATTAAGATTCAGGCGGCGGAATTACCGAGAGGGAGGAGAAATAAGGCGGGGATTCACAGAGAAGAAAAGGGAGAATCGATTGAGAGATGGAAATACACACAGATGTGTGTAAGTATAATAGACAGAGCCATTATTTAGGAAAGAATGGAGCTTTCTATGTGATTCTTTTATTAATGTGTTTTCTGGTAAAGTTAGCAGTTTTGATGTTGTAACTTATTCATTTGTTAACATGCTCTATATGCTTCTTAGTGATAAGTATTTTAATTTCAGCACCTATGTTATGTATGAATTAGGGAGTAAATTAGGATACATTAAGAAGAGGTCTAAGAATATCTATTATGCTAGATTCTTTATGATGATAGCAAACTTTGTTTCTGAGGATCTCTCAATTGTGAACCCAACAAACAAGTTAGGTTGTCGGGTCCAAGAGAGAAGGGTTATTGCTGATCTTAACAGGGCTAATCACCATAAGGAGGTTCCCCTCATCTACATGCCAATTATGGATCAGCCTTAGGTAAGTGAGGTAAACACTATTGTCTCTGCTAGTTCTCTACCACAAGTTTCTTTGCAGACAACTGTGGCTATGGCATCTATGAGTTTGCCCCAATAGATGTCTACCCAAGCCACTAAAACCAAAGGTTCTAAATCCAAGTCTCAAAGACCCCACTCTAGTTCCTCTCAAAAGGGACTAGTTTCAAAAACTACTAAAACCAAAGAGGATAGTGTGAAGGGAATTGAGCTTGGTGAGGGACAGGGTGAAAATCAATGAAACTCTAAGGATAAGGATGGAGATATGTGTGTAACCAAGCCTAACCATACTGTAGTTTTCCAACAAACTACAGTGCTTGATAGGGACTCTAGCTCATTACTAGTTACATCCTCCCAAAAGGATGTAACTATTGAACAAAGCTTTTAGCCAAGAGCACAGGCCAAAAGGGTTAGGGACACAGACTCACCCCAAACTTACACAAGAAATAAGAAATCTAAGACACTTGGGGATACATAGGGTGCACACACAGTGCCAACTGCAGTCAAAGACTCAGTTAATGCACCTTCTCAAATTCAGGTTGATGTGACTCCAATAAATGTGGAGTCACAGCCAAAATCTACAGAAGCACCTCACACAAATAATTCATCCACTATCTCTTTGGATGTTGACATGATTCATACATCAATTTCTGATTCTCCATCTTTAACTCTCTTGGAGAAGCCAAAATCTCAAGCAAGTGAGCATCATCTTTTAGATGATTTGTTGGCTCACTTGCCATTTCTTTCTGATTTTACTGAGAAATCTGTGCAAAATCTCAAATAAATCACCACAGATTATATAGTAGTTTCTACTCCAAACTCATTCATTCCCACAGTTTCGATGGATATTGTTCATCCGTCGATTGGTGATTGTATCTCAACAGATATGCTTAACAGCAATTATCCGTTGAACTTTTCAACTTCTACTTCGACGGATGTCACTCATCCGTTGAATGTCACTTCACCACTTAAAATTTCAACAATTGTTACAAGTGCAGATGACTTAGTAGTTGTTCAATCACTATTAGGATTGAGGGCAGGGAGTGAAGAGAGTGAGAGGATGAGTTGCTCTTAGGAAAAAGGAGAGGAAATAATAAACAAATGCAAGCTATTTCTTCCAGCTTGGCAAAAGTGAGTGAGAGGACTCCCACCTTAGAAGGTGAAGGTGAGGGTGTGAGGGTGGGAAGCCAAGGGGAGCCCTTGATACAAGAACAAAGAGAACATGAGAGAAAAGCAGGTTCTGAAGAATGGGAAGAGCCCATTGTTAGTGAGTTAAGGGATGTCAATGAGGCTGAAAAGAAGCAGCTATTTCAGCAAGAGTATCAAGCTGTCATAGATTATATTTCTTATGAAGTCGGGGCAGTTACTCACCTTGTTCTAACTTATCAAGCTTTGGATGAACAGGACAATGAGACTGCTGAGAGAATTCTCAACTTGGTGCACACAACAGCTTTAATGCAAAGGGCCAAGGATGCAATCACTACCATGCCCTCCACAGTTGGTGATGACTTTGAATATCCAACTGGTGGTTCTGAAGACACTTTTGGGGATGATGGTGAGGATGATGAAGGAGATTTCATGGACATATGGGGAGAGGCAGGTCCTAGCTCAAGCACAAACACCCCATCATGGATGTTTAGCAAAGACTGCAGTGAGCATCATTTTAAATCAACTCTATTTCATATAATCCATCAGACTCAGACAGCACTTCAAGCTACTACAGATGTCAACACCAATATTCTTCTCCAAGCTCACCTTGAGTCTCTCCACCTGCCCAAAATCCAATCTCTCAAGCAAAATTAGGATATGCCTGAGATCAAGACAGAAATTGGTCAAGTCAAAAAGGACATCACTGAAAGATTGGAGTCTACTCTTCCTGATACAATAATGTTAGATATCAAGAGGCAACTCGGGATAAACTCTGATCTCAGTAGCAAGGTGGATTCTTTGGACACTAGGCTAAAGACCCTAGAAACTTCTATCACTCAAATCCAACTTCATCAAGCTCAACAGATACTCCTTCTTTAGAAATTGGTGGCTGCACAACTTTCCAACTCTGCTCAACTTGATGCTAACAAAAAGGGGGACAAAGAATGTTGCCTCAGTTAGTAAAGAGGAGACATCTGTAATCATTCCAATTAGCATGGGAGAGTCAGCTAATGAGGGGGATAAAATGTAAAACATACAAGTCAGTAAAGTGATTGTTCCAGTAATTACTTTCTCTAAACCACTAGTTCTTAACAACATTGACTTGATCAAGATAGCAGCCACTGAGCTAGAGATGAAGGAAAAATGGAAGAAGCTTGATAAGAACATCAAGAAGAATTTTGGTCCAATTGAGAAGAAAGACAAAGCCTTCTCTCATTTCTCTCAATTGAGACCAAGTTCAGTCAATGAAATAAGCTTAGGGAACATGGAAAGGGGTCAACCTTCAAAAATAAAATCTCCAAAGGCCAATGTGATTTTTCAGCCAAAGAGAAACTATCCAAAAAAATCAGACAAAAATCCATTGGACCTAATCTATGAAACTTCCAATCCTGATGAGAAGAAGTTGCTTGGTAGATCTATTGCCTACCTCAAAGACCCCAGAGACCCAGTCTTAAAGAAAAGAAATGCTAAAATCTACAGGAATGGAAAAATGATCTGTGTGGTGGCTGGACATCCATAGTTTGCAGAAGCTAAGTAAGAAGAAAAGACGAGGCTCAAACGATAACAAATTAAAGATACTTTAGATGCCAAGAACCAAGCTAAGAAGCCTGCAACCACAGAATCTGTGATGCCTACTGTGACAGCTGAGACTTTGATTGATGAAAAGCAAGAAGAACCAAAGCAGACAAAGAAACCAAGATACAAATGCAGACCAAAGAGGAAGTTGGATTTTAATGAAGATAAGGAATAATTCATGCCTACCCAATCTATTACTTCAAGTCAACCAACCATGCCCACAATGGAGCAGGCTGAATTCAAAGTTTATTCTGACACAAACTTCCATGGTGAACCCATTACTCCCAAGGAAGAACCTATAGATTGGGATAGCTTTCCACTTCCTGATCTAAATATTCCAATCCAAACCAAATCAAGGAAAATAAAGAAAGGAGCAATAAAAAAGACCAAGCATATCAAACTTCAGCCCAAAGTCTTAGCCAAACCCAAACCAACTGTCAACAAGGGAGATCAACTCTTCATCTGTGACATCATTTTAGACATAAATCTCTATCTGGATGAGCTGGAAGAAGTAATAGATATTGATGCCTACAAGCATCTTCCATAGAGATTGGTCTTCAAGTATAAGGGTGGAAAAGAGCTAACTTGGCCTTTTCACAGAATTCTCAATAAGGCTATTTTGTTTTAGTAAAGATTTTCTCCTCAATAAAGAAGAACTTTGGGTTCAACACTGTTGCCAAAAAGATGGTACTGAATAAAATTGAGTAGAAAATGAATAGCAGGAGAAACCCAAATGCACTCCTAAGAGTCTTAAATATTCCCTACAATGGAGACACAGTGCATTTGAGGCCTTACTGGATAATGGAGTTCAAGGATGAGAAGGGAATCAGAAGATTCTTCAGGTTAGAAGATCAGCTGAAGATTTCAAGCAATGAAACTCTCATGAAGATGCAAGAGATGCTGGATCATACTAATAGAGATGAATCTAAATTCTACAGGCAACTTCAAAACCAAATTGAAGAGAATAATGAGAAATTGGGAAAGAAGTTCATACAGTCAAGGAAATAAGTTTAATTTTCTCAGTCTTAAGGAGCACCTTGAAAATGGCTTATGAGATTCTCTATAAACTTTCCTCTGTATGATTTTCAATAAATTTGCAGCACTTGTTAATTTTATCTACTATAAATCAGTCTGTATTCATAAGGTATTTTGTTATCATCAAGTTTCTCTTAATTTATGCCTACAATTCCAGTAGACATAAATTGGGGGAGATTGTTAGGAATATATTGTGTACTTGATGATAAGTTAAAACAAAACACCTTAGTAGATTTAATTTTATGTATTTTGTAGCTTTCAATGGATGGTCACTTTAACATCCGTTGAGAGAGTAGCTTATGTATTAATAAGTCTTGTAACATATTTCTGCATTCTACATACCTTAAAGAATCCAGAAATTGTAAGATATTCTAAGTCATGTTGACTACTAGTTTGATATGTAAAATAGGTTGGCTAATTGTAAATATTAGATGTCATTGTAATTTTGCATAAGTGAAATAGAGTTAACTGCTTTGGAAGACTTTCAACGGATGATTCTACAAGGCTTCGATGGATGACCCAAGTCACATTCAACGGATGATCTAGTGAAGTTTCTACGGATAATTCAATACAGATTCAAAGGATGATCCAATGAAATTTCAATGGATGTTTAAATTCAAATAGCAATTGATAGTGACGTGACAGTCACATGGGTTGATTAGATGCAAATGGAATGTGGCAGCCTATTTACAAGTTTTAGAGAACAAAGAAACATTTCCATTTCCATGCTAACTTGAAGATATTCAAAGACGCTGGATAAAGAAATGAAGAGGCGTGTAATTAGACTAAGAAACATTTTGTCTTATTTGTTTATCTTTTTATCATGTAACTTGGTGATATATAAACCAAGTGTAGCAAGTAGAAAATAATCAAGTAAGTAAGCAACTGACCAGAGGAATAGAAAAAGTTGTATCTATAAAGAATTTCTATGTTTGTTGTAAGTTCTACTTGTAAGTAGCTGTGTACAAACATTACATCACAGAGTTCTCGATTTTATATATATCTCTGGTGGAAAAGTTCAATCCACCAGAAAGTTTTTAAATACTTGTATTTGATTACTTTGTGTTTGATTTCTTCAATACTTTCATTCCGCACTTTAGCCAAAGCAAACACAGCAATATATTTAAGATAGAACAGTTCTTAAAATTGAAAAGAAATCAGAATTACATTCAACCCCCCTTTTGTAATCCATTGTTAGATTGTTTGGGAATAACAAAAATGCATATAAAAAAATAATCAAAATCAATGGGAAAATAGGAAATAATTATTGAAAAATTATTTTTTCTAGAAAAAATTTAGGTTAATTTCCTAAAATATCAGAAATAATTCATGAAATATATTTCCATAATAATAATATTCGCGAGTGCAAGATAATCCCCGAAAAGTATCAGCAAATTCCTAAAAATAGGAATGGGTACAAAAATATATATGAAAAATTGTAGAAATTTTCAAGAAAAAATCTATATTAACATGAGACCTTGATAAGACCAATCGTTGTAAACATATAAGTCGATCTACACTTTACGCTAAACATAATACCCTGAAATGGCATGAAATAACTAAATTTGTACGAAACCTCGAACATGTTTTTCAAAAGTTGGGGGGCAAATGATATGGGTAAAAACATAACCCTAGAGACATAATTAATGTTACACTAATTAGACCTGGTTTGGTCCAAAGGGTAAGCCCAATTAATGAGGCTCAAAATCCTAAATATTTATAAATTTTGAAATTAATAAAGAGGCTAATTAAACAGCCCAATAAATGTGTTCGAATAAGAAACTACTTATGAAAGAAGTAGCATTCAATCAACCCAATGAAAGAGATATGTCCTAAGCCCAATCATGTATGAGGATTTAGGAATAACTTTTATGTAATATGTTTTGATTTCATTGATATTAATAAAAGGCTTGTTTTGTTTTTATTGCGGGCTCTATCTATTTAAATGTTTAAATAAGATATACCATAGTTTAGAGAAAAGCTTTTTATGGATTGTGATTAGATCATAATAATGAGACCTAAAAGATGATAACTCTAAACTTAAATAGTTCCTGGTCGTAGGATTACTAACTGGTAATTAATAATCCGCAAAGATCGGTACATACTATGTTTGCATCATTATGAAGGATGTCTGTTCTCATAGACATTTGTGTGGTGACACTATAGCTAGTATGTAGGTGCTTATTATAGAATAAGTTCACTGAACATGACTCACACAGCTGAACAACTAATGGAGTTCACTCACGTGTCAGCAGTTGTTCATATAGTGATAGTTGTACAAGTATCCTTAGACTTGAGATCATCATAGTCATCTTGTGTACACTGAACTATGCTTTGGTTTAGTTCTTAGTCTCAAGGGACAATTATAAGGGCTCTACTGGATATAGGAATTTGTACACGAAGATAGTGTATGATCAATAAAGATCTACCCCTTCCAGTGTAGGAAGAGAATGTTCAATGTTGATCCACTTATGTTAGTTCAGGAATCTCTGGCCAGAGTGAATGAAATTAGAAAGGAGTTTCTAATTTACATTAAATAGAACTAAGCATAGTGAATGGGAAAGCAAGTGATTAAATAAGATAGGCCTCACACAAGTTCCATGCCTTGTATTTAAACGTGACATTGCAGGGTAGAAGTAATTAACTGTACGGTAACTACTCACTGAATAGGTTCTTGGTATTCTAAGCAGTGAATTCGTATTATCCGAATAGTCGCGATATGCTGAGAAGTATCCCTCACGATGTAGAATAAATATGATTAATTAATTAATCATATTTAATAAATTAGAGAATTTATATAAATAATGATAAAATAGTTTTATTATTATTTATTTCTACTACCGGCTTAATATTGAACCTACAGGGTCACACCATAAAAGAGAATGATTTAATGGTGGAGGAATTAATTAATAATGGCTGATAATTATTTATTTATGAAATAAATAAATAATTGGAAAATTTAATAATTGATTAAATGAGATTTAATTTATTATAAATTAATTGAGAAAAGGTTCTTAATATTATTAATTAAGAATTTAATTTTTGGAAATTAAATCAAGTGAGAGAATTATTTCTAAAGAGTTGAGAAAAAGGATTAATAATTAAAAGGTGTTTTAATTATTAGTGAGAATAATAAAGGGTTAATAATAATAATAATTTATGGGAAAATTTTCAGCTGAAAATTTTGCCTATAAATATACTATTATAAACCCTATTTTTGCCTCAACCAAAAAGATTTACAAAACCCTAATTCTCTCAATCTCCTCCTTCATTACATCGTTTTCTTGGTGGATACCGGTGGAGTGCTTCACACTTGAGGAGCAGCTGCTAAGGATCTCCGTTCATCATTCTTGGATCGCTATTAAAGACCTCCATCTTTTCATTAATGTAAAGTTTCTTAAGGTAAACATACTGAACTACGAATTAAATATTATTTTTTCGCATGGATCCTGCGGAGGGTTTCGGTTTTTTTTAAGATTAAATTTATGTTTTCGCTGCGTTTATGTGCTAAAAACCCTTCACCCAAATCTACAAGGAATCAGTTCCTACTTTATATAACTTCAAAGTTCAACCAGAGATGAGGACTTGCCCACCAAGTCTCTCGATTCTACCCTAATTACTAGAATCCCAACATCTATATAAAGGTTCCTACTCCTCAATTTCAAAACAACGTCTTTTGGAAGAGAAATCCATACATCACCACTATTATACAACATTATGGATCACAACTCTAATCATCACAAAGTTGAGAAGTCACTGTAAGCCACGAGACCATCACCTAGAATGACGTTTTGGATTTAATCTTTGAAGGTCCTTGGTGTGTTCTCACGGTGTTGGTGCAAGACATTCCTGTACTTTAACAAGACTATGTCAAATTGACAACTCTAAGTAAGTTGTATTATAATCTTAGTTTGCATTTTGTATTGTAACATTTAAAGTCTGTAAAAATGTCAAAGAGCAGACTAGAGTCTTTTTGTGTAAACAGTATCAAGCCTAAGGATTCTCTCTGGAAGAAGATCAAGAAGATCATGCCTCAGAAGAATTATGAAGAAGCTTGGAGTTGAATAAATCTGTTTGGATAAAAATGTTCTAAGTCAGGATCTCTACAAGTCACAGATTTAGTGTTATAGAGAAGTCACTCGAGAACTCCAAATGACTTATCCAGAAGTCAGGAAAGCTTATAGAGAACTCAGAGAGATATCGACAAGTCAATTGAAGATATGAAGATTGGAGATATCGACAAGTCAATTATTCACTAGAGAACTCTAGAGATATCAACAAGTCAAATATCACTAGAGATCTCTGAGATATCGACAAGTCAAATATCACTAGAGATCTCAGAGATATCGACAAGTCAAAATGTCACCAGAGATCTCTGAGATATCGACAAGTCAAAATTGAAGGGTTTTTAGCACATAAACGCAGCGAAAACGTAAATTTAAATCTTAAAAAATCGAAACCCTCCGCAGGATCCATGCGAAAAATAATATTTAATTCGTAGTTCAGTATGTTTACCTTAAGAAGCTTTACGTTAATGGAAAGATGGAAGTCTTTAATGGCGATCCAAACACGATGAACGGAGATCCTTAGCAGCTGCTCCTCAAGGATGAAGCACTCCACCGGTATCCACCAAGAAAACGATGTAATGAAGGAGGAGGAGATGGAGAGAATTAGGGTTTTGTAAATCTTTTTGGTTGAGGCAAAAATAGGGTCTGTAATAGTATATTTATAGGCAAAATTTTCAGCTGATAATTTTCCCATAAAATATTATTATTATTAACCCTTTATTATTCTCACTAATAATTAAAACACCTTTTAATTATTAATCCTTTTTCTAAACTCTTTAGAAATAATTCTCTCACTTGATTTAATTTCCAAAAATTAAATTCTTAATTAATAATATTAAGAACCTTTTCTTAATTAATTTATAATCAATTAAATCTCATTTAATCAATTATTAAATTTGCCAATTAATTTTTTATTTCATAAATAAATAATTATCAGCCATTATTAATTAATTCCTCCACCATTAAATCATTCTCTTTTATGGTGTGACCCTGTAGGTTCAATATTAAGCCGGTAGTAGAAATAAATAATAATAAAACTATTTTATCATTATTTATATAAATTCTCTAATTCATTAAATATGATTAATTAATTAATCATATTTATTCTACATCGTGAGGGATACTTCTCAGCATATCGCGACTATCCGGATAATACGAATTCACTGCTTAGAATATCAAGAACCTATTCAGTGAGTAGTTACCGTACAATCAATTCCTTCTACCCTGCAATGTCACGATTAAATACAAGGCATGGAACTTGTGTCAAGCCTATCTTATTTAATCACTTGCTTTCCCATTCACTATGCTTAGTTCTATTTAATGTAAATTAGAAACTCCTTTCTAATTTCATTCACTCTGGCCAGAGATTCCTGAACTAACATAAGTGGATCAGCATTGAACATTCTCTTCCTACACTGGAAGGGGTAGATCCTTTATTGATCATACACTATCTTCGTGTACAAATTCCTATACCCAGTAGAGCCCTTATAATTGTCCCTTGAGACTAAGAACTAAACCAAAGCATAGTTCAGTGTACACAAGATGACTATGATGACCTCAAGTCTAAGGATACTTGTACAACTATCACTATATGAACAACTGCTGACACGTGAGTGAACTCCATCAGTTGTTCAGTTGTGTGAGTCATGTTCAGTGAACTTATTCTATAGTAAGCACCTACATACTAGCTATAGTGTCACCACACAAATGTCTATGAGAACAGACATCCTTCTTAATGAAGCAAGCATAGTATGTACCGATCTTTGCGGATTATTAATTACCAGTTAGTAATCCTACGACCAGGAACTATTTAAGTTTAGAGTTATCATCTTTTAGGTCTAATTATTATGATCTCATCACAATCCATAAAAAGCTTTACTCTAAACTGTGGTATATCTTATTTAAACATTTAAATAGATAGAGCCGCAATAAAAACAAAACAAGCCTTTTATTAATATCAATGAAATCAAAACAGATTACATAAAAGTTATTCCTAAATCCTCATACATGATTGGACTTAGGACATATCTCTTTCAAAAATGTCACTAGAGATCTCAGAGATATCGACAAGTCAAAGTGAAGACATGAATACTGTTGAGTGGCAATTATGACACTTTATTATGCTCTAATAAGCTTCGAATTGATGCATTTATGCTCAAGTTGTTAAGTGTTTTCTAGTATTTTTGCATTCCAAACATAATCTAGGTAATCAGGTAGATTAGCATTTTTTGGTGCTAATTTGGTGTCTAGGTGGTGTTGGAATAAAAGCTCGTGGAAAGCCGGCTCGAAGCAGTAAGATTCAAGAAGAAATATGAGTTATTCCCAGAAGGACGGTGTGCCCGCGCTTTGATAGCGCGCGGCTGCGCCGGGAGTCCAGAGATGCAGCGTGCCTGCCCTATGATAGCGCGCGCTCGCGCCGTGATAGCGCGCGCCCACGCCGTGATAGCGCGCGCCCGCGCCGTGATAGCGCGCGCCCGCGCCGGGTTGTTTTTGCAAAATCATGTTTCTACTTTGATTTTAAAAGGGAAGACTTTCAGATTGTTTAGGGCTGCTATATATATTCATATAAGGTCGTTTTTAATAAAGAGACGTATCATAGCACAAGGAGAGCCGTAAGAAGACCGTTTTAGCACGGATTCAACAAAGACAAAGAAGATCTTATTTTTACTTGTGAATCTTTGTTCTAAGTTGTAACTTGCATGCTAGTTTTCTTATTTATGAACCTTACTCTTGTTTCGTACTTGGTTTTATTCATTATTTATAAAGACTACGTTTATTATACCATGCTTTCATCGGAACCCACGTTGATAATGAGTCCGATTACGGGCTAATCGTTATTATGGGATTCTAGCAGATTTATTTATGGATTTCTTTAGTTAAATTATTTGTATGCCTTAGTGTGTGGTGATTGTATGATAACCTAGTAATGGTTGTGCTTATTCGTCTTATAAGAGTCATGAACTTGTAAGATAGCATGTTAATTCTTAATGAAGTGACAGTGAATTTAAGGATTTAGAACTGGCCATGCTAGCATAGGTTCATGTGTTATTATTATGCATGATTCATAGGTAATTTTATCCATCTTACTTGCCCTGTGTAATAATGATAGATAACTTGTGTTTTAAACCTTTATGTTGTCAAATTCTACAGACATGTAGGGTCTCAATATAATTGGTGTCTATCCAGCTTCTATATCTTTTATGGATGTCTGTTAGTATATTCTTCGTGCAACGAAAGTTGGCGAGTAGCAGTTTCGTGTTATCTGATTAGTGTCATCACCATTGCATGCTAAGGTTAAGAATAATAAGGCTATTGAATGAAGTATTTAATGAAGTTAGAATCCCATGTTTGTCTCATATAATTCACAACAATCATTATTCTCTCATTATAATCATTAGTTTAGTTTGTAGTATAAACAACCCAAAATTGTTATCGTCTTAGCATTGGATAATAACTATATCATCGGTGCATAGGTGCATAAATTACATAAGTTAGCCAACTCAGTCTCTGTGGGAACGAACTAGAAAAGATTCAATATTACTTGCGAACGCGTATACTTGCGTGTATTATTAGCGCGTGTCTTAGTCTAACAAGTTTTTGGCGCCGCTACCGGGGACTGTAGTGTTAACTTTTAGTTTATGTGTTTGTCATCAGTGATCATTAAAGTTCATTGACTCGGACATTGTTACATACTTTTTCTTTCTTGTTGTCATTCAGGTAATCTAGAGATCGTTTATGCAAACGCGTTTACGAGTTCGTAGGAGAATTCTGGGAAAAAACGAGGAAGAAGTAGTAGTTGAACGTAGGGAAGATTTGGAGGATGAAGAGAAAGTAGCCGAAGAAGAGAAATTCGAAGAATCGCCTTTATTAGAGATGGAGGAGCAAGCATATAATTCTAAGGCTTTGATGGAATTTTTTAAGTCGAAGATCAATGACATTCAGTCAAGCATCATCAGACCAGCCATCAAGGCTAACACTTTTGAGATCAAGTCGAGCATGATTCAGATGATACAGAACTCAGTTCAGTTTGGGGGTAATCCTACGGAAGACCTAAACATGCACATCAGGGATTTTATCGAGATCTATAACACTTTCAAGTTCAACGATGTATCTGAAGATGCCATTAAGTTGCGATTGTGATGATTGAGAATTTTGTGACGTAATTAAGTCAATAAAGTGTGATTTATGTGAAGTGATTATAATTGTGTGATTAAGTGTTGATTAATTGTCTTTTCTATATGTTAGAGTCTAGGAGCGTAAATAAAAGCGTTCCAATTTAAAGAGTCAGCTTAGGAATTAAGCTGTGTTGTCGGGCCGTCAGGTAGAACGGAACCCGTCCTAAAAAGGGGTTAAGATATTTAAAATGTGAAGTATGTGTTTTTATGTGAAATGAAATGTTTAAGCAAAGTATTTCATCCCAGTGACGTGTCAGTCGATAATGATAATGAGAAGCGTAAATGAAACGTTGAGCGTCGGGCCGTCGGGTAGAACGTGACCCAGAACGCGTAAAAAGGAATAATATTAAAGAAGGATAAATTTTTATGATCATACATGAGTTGAGACGTGTTCGTATGTGTGCTTACTTGTAAGTATGCATGATTACGTGATCTGTTGACATTTTTATGGATTTAAGGGAATTATTTGATTTAAATAAAGGTTTTTTTGACCTTCGCGCATTTTTATAAAATTATCTGAGTAAGATAAAAGCATGGGATTTGTTCTGTTATCTTCATAATAGTCCTAGAGACTTTTTAAAAATGATGAACGGATTTATTTGGTGGTCATTGCATTTCAAATTCATTTTTATGTGATAAAATGTTATTATTAAAGCGAACTTGCGAAAATCATATAAAATCAACCCTACGCTCAAAATATTATTATGAGAAATGGTTGGAAAGCTAATTTCGAGATCTACGTTTTAAAATTGTCAATCGCTATAATTTTCAACTTTCTGAGAGAGATATATTTATTATTCCACCAATATTCTATGGGAGTAAAAAGAGAAAGGAAAATCAATTTAAAAAGGGAATTAGAGAAGTACTAAATTGCCCTTGTCCTTATTATTTATAAATTCATCCTCCGCCCCCTTCCTTTTCTTTTTTCCCCCGTGCACACCAATCTCTCTTTTCTCTCTTTCTTTCTCACTCTCTCTCTCGGCTCTCTTTTCTCTCTTGGTATACTACTTGTTCCTTTGATAAGTCTCACCAATTCTTCTCAAAATATCTTGATAAAAACATATAAGCAGGTATTAGAGTGTGAATGTGTGTATATCCACTTGCATGTAAGCTCGATATGTGTGTGTGTTCATGCTTGATGCGTGTGTACGTATGTATATATGATCCAATATGTGCTTAAGGAGGTGATTTTATGATTGAAAAATGATTTTCAAAGCTAAATGAGTCTTGTATGTGCCTTGTGTGTGCATAAATCGGAGGTTTCAAGGTTGGAAACCCCGAAATGGGGCACCACCGAGAAACCACCACCACCGGTGATGAACTCCGGTGAACCGGTGGTGAGTTATGATGGTAAAACTGAACTCTAATTCCACAAAACTTGATTTTTGGTGTTTGCATGCTTGGTTTGTTTGAATTTCAAATAGGGTTTTGATTTCTAAAAGTTAAGT
This sequence comes from Apium graveolens, assembly GCF_009905375.1. Classification (NCBI taxonomy): domain Eukaryota; kingdom Viridiplantae; phylum Streptophyta; class Magnoliopsida; order Apiales; family Apiaceae; genus Apium; species Apium graveolens. Next base: position 50,388,799 of record NC_133657.1, on the reverse strand, counting down.
TGATAATTGCTTAATAGGAATGAGTTATTGAAGTTTAAGTCTATAAATTATGATTTGATTTGAACGATTAGATGAATTTAAATCTAAATTAGACCATGCATGTGTTTATTTGATGTAAAAGCCGCATAGGGCTTTGGTGTATCAAAAAGGAATTGATTATAGTTGATAAAAATGATTGTTTGATGGTTGTTTGAAAATGATAAGTTAAATAGAGTGTTTAATGGAATTAGGGATGAGAAATTCGAATATAAATATGAGATTATAGGTTGCCTTGGTTCGAATTTTTATTGATAAAGGAAGAAGAATTAACTTGGTGTGTTGTTCTTGCTTGGATACATTAGAATTTAGGATTAAACCATGGAAAGATGCTTGCATGCTATGTATGAGATCAAAAATTGAATGCATGTTGGTTGTTCTTGAAAATCCGAATGATATGGTTATTTTTATGAGAATATTAAGTTGGATTAAGTGAATGTTTGATTGATTATGTGTTATATGGATTTGGTATGAAAATTTACTTGATTTTGGGTGATGTTTGTAGAATGGCCGAATGATTTATAGTAGTTAAAAGGGTCAAATTCTAATTTAAGTGCTTGAAATGATCATGAAGATTACTTAAGGATTGTATGTAAGATTTTTCTTGATTTGCTATGTCTGGTTCAAATTAAAGTATAAAAGAAAGGGGATGATTGATTTGTGTTAACTATGGTTGTCGTATTGGTTTAAAGATGACTTTAGGGTCGTTATTATAAGTTTTGTCGTTTGTTTATTCGTATAAGAATTTCAAGTATAAAGAGCTATGTGTACTAATATAAAGTATGATTTGACTTCGAGTTGAGATAAGGATGTTTATAAGTCGATTGTCGAGTATATAAAGGTGTAAAGGTTAAGAGTAAAGTATATAACGTGTGATGTGCTATGTGCTTATGTGTATAAGCTATACTCGTATATTCGAGTCAAGGGTATAATCGAGCTATCGTATTGAGTAATCGTTCCGGGAACGAGAGTTGAGAAACTGATTAAGATTTTGGTTTTATTGTAGATTCGGAGCGTGAGGGCATTCAGGCAAGGAAAGGAAAGAGTATACTAGGTGGCAGTAGTTCAACCTTCAGGAAAGCGAATTCAGGCAAGTAACTCTCATTACTTGTGAGAATAGTTATAGAGAGGTTATTGTTCATACAATGTAGAGTATGGAACTGTTAATGATTTGAGATACCCTGTTTTTGATCTTGATGAACTGTTATTGATAAGCTTACTGATTCAACCCTTTGGTAACTTGTCCTTTCTGTTCAAGTTATTTGTTAAGCCATGAATTGTATTGAACCCTATAATTACCTTTACAAACCCTTTTTAATGATACCTTATTTCTTGATCACCCTATTGATCCTTGAAACAGATATTGATCCTTCTGATTTAAGTACCTTGTTATCCCTGATTCAGAATCCTTAGAGTTGTTCCTTGCTTGTCTTTGAATCACTTCCTTAATTTTGTTTTCTGGAAATTTGACTTAAGAATGAGTTTCGACTCGAAAGAGTCTGAATGATTTCATATTCTTGGTAATGATAAAATGAATTTAGAAAAACCTACTTTTTTTTCAACTCAAGGTTTTCCAAATGAATTCCTGATGGATTGGATTGGGATGTAAGAGGCAAATGGGACTAGTCCAGTCATGGTAAGAGGCTAGCGGGGCTAGTCCAATTTAAGGCTGAAATTATGCCGATTGGTACCTTAAAGACCGGATGGAGGTCGGTACGGGCTGATCATCCGTATTATAATGAAATAGAAAGATAAAGTGATCCAATCAAGGGTTCTATATTGATTATTTATAATGGAACTGAAACATCATGTTCAGTAATTGATTCTTGAAAATGAAAATGGTTTGTATCACTTTGAAAAGAGTTGATTGTGATATTGTGAAGCTTAAAGCTCGTGAACCCTGATCTTAATCTATTGATCATATAATTGGTTTCATATAGTGAAATACTGTTGCTTTCCTTTCTAAAAGATCTGTTATGATCCTTTATTGATTTGTGATGAATGTCGGCTTTCACCCTTGATAAGTGGCATTTTATACCACTTAGAACGTCTTATAATGGCTTGAATTGATGTCTTGAAATCAAGTATTTTGTGTATTTGATGAATTTTTCTAGTGTTTGTGCATTTCAGGATATTAATTGCATTTCGGGAGAGATTTCATCAATAATAAGCCTTGGCATGTGTTTAGCATTGTAAGCGGAAAGATAGGAGCAGATTGCAGCGAAGAAACGGGAGAAAACAGTGCAGATTCCAGAAGGGGTCTGAGCGCCCGCTCAGCTCTGCTGAGCGACCGCTCAGGAAGCTGAGCGCCCGCTCAGGAATGCTGACGGGCCGCTCAGGGACGGGAAATCAGATTTATTATTTTAGACTTCTGATTCTGTATAACTTCCAACTTCTGAGTTAGTTGGGCTTTATGGGACTCCTATATAAGTAGATTTCAGAGATGTTTCACAAAGGTTGGATCGTAGTATTAATCGAAGAGCGAGGAGATAAGGAAGAAGACCGTTTTAGCACACCGCAACGAAGAGAAAGCATATTTTCTTGTGATTCTTTATTTCGTTCTAACGTTGAATGCTAGTTTTCTTTACTTTGAACCTATTTACTCTTGTGACGTACTCTGGTTTAATATAAGTAGTTTTAGTTATTAGTCTTGTGTGTTATTATCATGTTTTCATATGAACCCATGATGACGATGAGTGCTATCATGGGCTAATCGTGATCATGGGGTCGTAACGGATTTACTATGGAATTCTTTAGTTAGTTGTTTAATACCTTAGTATGTGATGATTGTATGATATCTAGTATTGGTTGTGCGTATTCGTCTTATGTGTGTCGCGAACATATAAGATAGGGTGTTAATCTCTTGTGAAGCGACGGTGGATCTTGAGATTTACAACTTGCCATACTAGCATAGGTTCATGTAAGAGTATGCATGATTAGTGGGTAACTCTAACCGTTTTATTTGCCCTGTGTAATCAAAAGGAATAACTTGTGCTTAAATCGTTATGTTGTCAATTTCTGTAGACATATAGGGACTCAACATAATTGATGCCTATTCAACTTCTATCTTATTTGTGGATGTTTGGTAGAATGGTATTAGTACAATGAAAGTTGGCTTTTATCAGTTTCATGTTATTCGATTAATACGATTGCATGCTAAGGGTAATAACAATGACTATTGAAGGAAGTAGTAATGAAATTGTGATCTCATGAGTGTTTTAATATTGTTAATTTAAGTGTTAATTAAGTGTTTAATTCTCGTAGTTAATTGTAGTTAATAATTAGTTAATCAAATCTAAGTGTTATTATCTTAACATTGAGAAGTAATCATACATTGGTGAGTGAGTTTAAATGAACATAATTAGTCTGAGTCTCTGTGGGAATGAACTAGAAAGTATTCTATATTACTTGCGAACGCGTATACTTGCGTGTGTTATTAGCGCGTGTTTTCGCCCTAACAAGTTTTTGGCGCCGCTGCCGGGGACTCGGCGTTTTTGTTTAGTTTATGTACTTACCATCATTGGTCATTAGGACTCAGTGATTAAGACGTGTTATTTAGTGTTTCCGGTTGTATTTCAGGTACTTTAGTGAGCGTTTATGCAAACATGTTCTCGTACTCGCAAGAGGACTTTAGATACAGCTGAGGAGACAGACGAAGTTCTTGATATTCCGGAGAAGATAGATTTTGAAGATTCGGATTCAGGAAGTGAGCATAAAGAGCCAGTAATCATGGGTGATCGTATTGTTCCGGCAGATCCAGCTCTTATGGAATTTTCTCAGCCAAAAATTGATGACATTCAGTCAAGCATTCTTCATCCGGCTATTCAGGCTAACACCTTTGAAATCAAGCCGGGCACTATTCAGATGGTGCAAAATTCTGTTTCTTTTGGAGGTGCTGCGACTGAAGACCCGAACATGCACATAAGGAATTTTGTCGAGATCTACAGTACTTTCAAATATAATGGTGTGACTGATGAGGCTCTCAAGCTGAGGCTTTTCCCATTCTCACTGAGGGATAAAGCTAAGGACTGGTTACATTCTCAACCAGCTGGGTCTATCACTACTTGGCAAGATCTTGCGCAAAAGTTTCTGGTGAAATTTTATCCAATGGCGAAGACTGCGGCTATGAGGAGTGCTCTTACTCAGTTTGCGCAGCAACCTACAGAATATATGTGCGAAGCTTGGGAGCGCTACAAGGAGATATTGAGAAAGTGTCCACATCATGGAATGCCTGATTGGATGGTGATCACTGGTTTCTATAATGGTTTGAGAGCCCAATCTCGGCCCATGCTCGATGCAGCAGCTGGAGGCGCCTTATGGGCCAAAAGCTATACTGAGGCTTATAATCTTATTGAGACTATGGCTGCAAATGAGCATCAAAACCCAACTCAAAGGATGATGCCTGGGAAGGTAGCATGTATTTTGGAAGTCGATGCAGCTATAGCTATTGCAGCTCAGCCCCAAGCGCTGTCTATGAAGGTCGATTCTCTAGCCACCTATGGAGTCAATCAGATAGCTATGGTTTGTGAGCTTTGTGCAGGTTCTCATGCTACGGATCAGTGTTCTTTGGTTAATGAATATGTTCAGTATGTGAACAATTATCAGTGACCGTAGTAGCCTGTGCCAGCTACTTATCATCCTAACAACAGAAATCATCAAAATTTCAGCTGGAGTAATAATCAGAATGTTGTTCAGCAACCATATCAGCAAGGCGTAAGTAAACAGTTCAATCCACCTGGATTCCAGCAACCACAGCAGTATGCACAAAGGTAATCATATCCTCAACAAGGAGGTGCAGCTCCACCCTCTAGTGCTGATTTTGAGGAACTTAAGCTGTTGCGCAAAAGTCAGGCGGTCTCTATCAAGACCTTGGAAAATCAAATCGGTCAAATAGCCAATGCAGTGCTCAATCATCAACCTGGCACACTTCCCAGTGATACTGAAGTGCCAGGAAGGAAAGAAGCTAAAGAGCAAGTCAAGGCTATTACCTTAAGGTCTGGAAAAGTTGTTGATGCTGAAAAAGCAAAAGAAGAAGAAGCTGAAGCTGGTGATGAAGAAGCTAAGCAAAAGGAGAAAGCGGCGGAACCAAGGAAGACTACTGTTGAACACACTCTGCCTGAGGGTAATACAGGAGAGAAACAGCTCTATCATCCACCATCTTTCCCTAAGAGATTGCAACAATAAAAGCTGGATAAGCAGTTTGGTAAGTTTTTGGAGGTGTTCAAGAAACTTCACATCAACATACCTTTCACTGAGGCTCTGGAGCAAATGCCTAGTTATGTGAAGTTTATGAAGAGTATTCTTTCAAAGAAGGTGAAACTGGATGATCTTGAGACCGTTGCTTTAACGGAAGAATGCAATGCTATGCTGCAAACAAAAGTTACCTCCAAAGCTTAAAGATCCAGGTAGCTTCACCATTCCTTGCACCATTGACAAGTTGTCTTTTGACAAGTGCCTTTGTGATTTGGGAGCAAGCATCAATCTGATGCCATTGTCGATCTTTAAAAAGTTGAACTTGCCTGATCCAAAGCCCACCTACATGTCTCTACAATTGGTTGATCGTTCTATTACATATCCACGAGGCATAGTGGAGGATGTGCTAGTAAAGGTGGATAAGCTCTTCTTTCCTGCAGACTTTGTTATTCTGGATTTCGAGGAAGATAAGAAGATTCCCATAATCTTGGGGAGACCTCCCTTGGCTACCGGCCGTACCTTGATAGATGTGCAGAAAGGAGAACTTACTATGCGGGTGCAGGATCAGGATGTGACATTCAATGTATTCAAGGCAATGAAATTCCCTACAGAAGATGAGGAGTGCTTGAAAGTGGATTTGATTGATTCTGCAGTTACTTCAGAACTTGATCATATGCTAATGACTTATGTATTGGAGAAGGCCTTAGTGGAGGATTTTGACAGTGATGATGAGGATGGCAATGAGCAACTACAATATCTAAATGCTTCTCCTTGGAGGCGAAAGTTAGACTTGCCATTTGAATCTCTTGGTACTTCTGACCTCAAAAATGCTGAAGGAAGGCTCAAACCATCTATCGAGGAAGCACTTATCTTGGAGCTTAAACCATTGCCTGAACACTTGAGGTATGCTTTTTTAGGTGATGCATCTACTTTACCTGTTATTATTGCATCTGACCTTTCAGGTAGTGAGGAGGACAAGCTCTTAAGGAGCTTGAGAGAATTCAAATCGGCTATCGGATGGACTATAGCAGACATCAAGGGGATCAGCCCTTCATATTGCATGCATAAAATTCTGTTAGAGGAAGGTAGTAAGCAGACTGTTGAGCAACAGCGCAGACTTAATCCTATCATGAAAGAAGTGGTGAAGAAAGAAATTCTGAAGTGGCTGGATGCAAGAATCATTTATCCTATTTCTGACAGTTCTTGGTTGAGCCCCGTGCAATGTGTACCTAAGAAAGGAGGTATTACAGTGGTAGCAAATAAGAAGAATGGGCTCATCCCCACTCGAACAGTCACAGGATGGAGGGTATGCATGGACTACAGAAAGTTGAACAAGGCCACGAGGAATGATCACTTCCCTCTTCCGTTTATTGACCAGATGCTTGATAGGTTGGCCGGTCATGAGTATTATTGTCTTCTGGATGGTTATTCGGGGTATAATCAGATATGTATTGCACTAGAGGATCAAGAAAAGACTACCTTCACTTGTCCATTTGGCACGTTTGCTTTTCGCAGAGTTTCGTTTGGCTTATGTGGTGCACCGACCACTTTTCAGAGATGTATGATGGCTATATTCTCTGATATGATTGGAAATAATGTCGAGGTGTTCATGGATGACTTCTCCGTCTTTGGACATTCTTATGATGAATGTTTGAATAATCTTCGTGCAGTACTCAAAAGGTGTGTGGAAACTAATTTGGTGCTCAACTGGGAAAAATGTCACTTTATGGTGCGTGAAGGCATTATTCTTGGGCATAAGGTCTCTAGCAAGGGTCTGGAGGTGGACAAAGCCAAGGTGGGAGTCATTGAAAATCTTCCACCACCAATTTCTGTGAAAGGAATCCGTAGTTTTCTTGGTCATGCGGGTTTTTATCGGCGTTTCATCAAGGACTTTTCGAAGATATCTAAGCCGTTGTGCAACTTACTTGAGAAGGATGTGCCTTTCAAATTTGATGATGAATGCTTGACGGCATTCGAGACTCTCAAGAAGAGTTTGATAACTGCACCAGTTATTACAGCACCTGATTGGACAGAGCCTTTTGAAATGATGTGTGATGCGAGTGATTATGCGGTTGGTGCAGTTCTTGGGCAGCGCAAGAATAATCTCTTTCATGTGGTCTACTATGCTAGCAAGACCTTAAATGGAGCTCAAATGAACTACACCACTACTGAGAAGGAGCTCTTGGCTATAGTCTTTGGTTCCGAAATATTTCGATCTTATTTGCTTGGGACAAAGGTGACAGTATTCATTGATCATGCGGTCATTCGCTATTTGGTTTCCAAGAAGGATTTGAAGCCTAGACTCATTTGTTGGGTGCTCTTGCTACAGGAATTTGAATTAGAGATCAAGGATCGAAAAGGTACTGAGAATCAAGTAGGTGACCATCTCTCTAGATTGGAGAATCCCGAGTCTACTTCACATGATAAGACATTGATAAACGAATCTTTTCCGGATGAGCAGTTGTTCGCAGTTCAGGAGGAAGAGCCATGGTTCGCAGATATTGTGAATTATCATGTCAGCAATATAATGCCTCCTAATTTGACCACAGCTCAAAAGAAGAAGTTTCTACATAAGGTGAAGTGGTATATGTGGGATGAACCGTATTTATTTAGACAGGGAGCTGACCAGATCATCAGGAGATGTATCCCATTCTGTGAGACGGAGGGGATATTACGAGACTGCCACTCCACAGTTTATGGTGGACCCTATGGTGGTGAGAAGACGGCAGCTCGTATTCTGCAAGCAGGTTTTTTATGGCCTACTTTGTTTAAGGATGCTCATCAATTCGTTTTAAGGTGTGATCATTGCCAAAGAGTGGGAAATCTTACGAGAAAGGATGAGTTGCCATTAAATGTAATGCTTGAAGTCGAGGTCTTTGATGTTTGGGGAATCGATTTTATGGGGCCATTTGTCTCGTCCTGCAATAATCAGTACATCTTGCTGGCAGTCGATTATGTCTCAAAATGGGTAGAAGTCAAGGCTCTACCGATGAACGATGCAAAGGTAGTGTTGAATTTTCTTCATAAGCAGATTTTCACAAGGTTTGGAACGCCACGAGTAATCATAAGTGATGAAGGGTCGCATTTATGCAACCGTAAGTTCACTTCTATGATGCAGCGCTATAATTTGAATCATCGTGTTGCTACTGCCTATCATCCACAAATGAATGGTCAAGCGGAAGTGTCTAATAGAGAGATCAAGCACATTTTAGAGAAGGTTGTTTGTCTGTCAAGGAAGGATTGGTCTTTAAAGCTCGATGAAGCTGTTTGGGCTTACAGAACAGCATATAAGACTCCACTTGGGATGTCCCCTTTCAACTTGTGTATGGTAAGGGATGTCATTTACCTGCGGAGCTTGAGCATAAGGCCTATTGGGCGTTGAAGAAGTTGAACCTGGATCTAGATACAGCTGGAAAGAAGCGAATGCTTCAGCTAAATGAACTTGATGAATTTCGACTCCAAGCGTACGAGAACAATAAAATGTACAAGGAAAAAGTGAAAAGGTGGCACGACAGGAAGTTACATCCTAAGTTATTTATGCCGGGACAGCAAGTTCTTTTATTCAACTCTCGTCTCCGACTTTTTCCTGGGAAGTTGAAATCAAGGTGGTCTGGACCTTTTATTGTCAAAACTGGGTTTCCACATGGAGCGGTGGAGATTTTTGAGAATGATTCGTACCAATAATTCAAGGTTAATGGTCAGCGTTTGAAGCATTACTATGGGGACACGGCAAACCGGAAAGTAGTTAGTGCCGTTTCATTGTCAACTTGATTAAGGTACGCTACGTCAAGCTATTGATGAAAAAGAAGTGCTTCTTGGGAGGCAACCCATGATTTGTTATTACAGGAACCCTTAGAAGTTTGTAACCTATCCAAAACCACAAAAAAATCAGAAAAACAGGGCAATGAAAAAAAATTCCAGAAGACCCCTGAGCGCCCGCTTAGCTCTGCTGAGCGATCGCTCAGCAAGCTGAGCGCCCGCTCAGCTCTGCTGAGCGCCCGCTCAGGGCCGACTGGAAGAAATTTTTTAAAGTCCTATAAAAATAAAAATAAAAATCTGAAAAATAAAAAACAAAACACAGCCCCATTACACACGACCTATTTCCCCATTATCCCATGTTTTTAACCCTCAAACTCACTCCTAATCAAATTTTACCCTAATCTTTACCCTATATATACATACACCTATTCCATATACTCCCCATACACTTTCAAACCTTAAACTCTCTCCTATATTCAAAAACACAAGTCTTAAACACTTTTTCTCAGTTTCGATGGCACCCAAGAGATCCAGGACTATTGATAGCAGTAGCACTGTCCCTACTGCTGATTCTTCGAGGGGTACTGCTGCGAGGCCTCGGTTTTTTGATAGGGCTGCTGAGGAGGAGTATACTAGGCTTCTGGGTAAGCCGATTTTGAAGGAGAGGGGGTTCTTACCATCGGGGAGGGATGGTGAGTTGTTGCCTATGATTGCAGAGAAGGGTTGGATTGCTTTCTGTGAGTCTTCTGAAGCAGTTCCGATGAGCGTTGTTCGCGAGTTCTATGCGAACGTGAAGGCTGAAAAGAATGGGTATTCTGTTGTTCGGGGGATGACAGTGGATTATCACCCTGCGGCGATTCGCCGTGTGATTGGGCAGCGACAGAGGAAGCCCACGGAGGAGACTTGGAACGAGAAGACTGCTGAGGATTTTGACTTGGATTTAATTTGTGCTACTCTTTGTAGGCCGGGCACAGTTTAGACCTTCAAGACTGGGACTAACGAGTATTGCCACTTTCCGGAGATTGTGATGAATAGGTATGCCTGTGCATGGAATGCTTTTATTTGCGCTAATATTCTGCCTACTTCACATGCACATGAGGTCACAGTTGAGAGAGCACAGTTATTATGGGGAATTTTGAATGAAGAGTACTATGTGGACCTTGGTGAGTTCATCTACCAAGGAATTCTGAAGTTTTTGAGGGGAGCTAAGCATATGAACATCCCTTATGCATCCACGGTTATGAAGCTTTGCCGAGCAGTGGGAGTTCAATGGCCGTCTCATGAGCAGTTGCAGTTGTCGGCCGCTCCTATTGACTCCGGAACTCTGCATGCGATGCAGGAATGGACCGGTGGTGAGCCCGAGGAGCATGGGTTGGGTTATCATCTTCCAGGAAGGCGTCCAGCACGTGGTGCTACCATGGCGAGGCCAAGGCGAGATGAGGCTGATTCTTCTAGAGCTCAGAAGGGTGCTGGGATGGCTGATGCCCAGTATAGGAGGCTGTCGAGGAAGATGGATGTTATGTACGAGACGCAGAGCAGGTTTGCTCAGGAGCTCACCCTTGCGCTTGGGACTGCTTTTAGAGGCCTTGGAGCTGACATCCAGTGGCCGGTTTTTGGTGAGGACTCTGCATATCCGCCTCCTGATACACCACCCTCTGAGGGTGATGATGATGATGATGATGATGATCTCTCTGAATAGGTATACCCTATGTTCCTTTCTACTACCTTCACTGGGACAGTGAAGATTTTAAGTTTGGGGTGGTAGTTAAGGAATATTTTGTGTGTGTGTCATATAGTTGAATATTCATGATAGTTTAGTTCATATAGTTGCAAATTTTTTGCCATATAGTTTTTTTTATTTATTTTATTTATTTATAGCTTTATATATTATGTCATGTACCTCATGCATATACCATGATCCCATTTGCGCTGATTTAACAATTAATTTGTGATGTTGATGCGAGTGTAGTGATAGCGTTAAAGTGATGTTGAGTCTTGTAGGTTGATATGCATTCTAGAAACACTTGTAATTTCACTAAGTCTTAGAGAATGCTTAAAGACTAGATTGTTGTTATGGTTTGATGGTTTTTGAGGTTAATCTATTAATTATGCTTAGAATTTTATAATAGGTTCTTAGTAATAAAAGGCATGAAAAGAAAAATTGGAGTAAAAAATGGAATTCATTGCTAATTATGGCTAGGCGTCAAATGGCTAGTAGCCGGCTCGTATTTTTATGCGAGTAGTCTAGGGTTGAGCAAGATGTAGCGAAACGCACTTGCTCAGAAATTTTAAAAAAAAAAAGAAAGAAGAAAAAAAAATAGAAAAAAAAGAGAAAAAGAAGAGTTGATGCATGATTGATCATGAGTGGGCTCTTTGGTATTCGAGTTATTAAGTTCTTAGTGGACTTTGTGCCTAGTGACCTAAGGCTTTTATAGTCTGGGATCCGCTAACCTAAAGCTCGTTACATGGATGCCATTGCATAAGTCTTTTGTGGACCTCACTCATTGCACGGTCAAATAAGCATTTGTTTGTTGTGTTAAATAAAAGCGTGATTCCGTAATAAGCTCCAGTAATCTTGAAGTGTTATAAGTCATTTTGTGCCTAGAATTTTATTCTTTGTATAATCATGTGATTTCCTTGAGGATAGTCGAGTTATGATAATTGATCTAGTTTCGAAGCATATCTGTTAAGCATCTTCACACACCACGTTTTTGGCTGTATGTTAGCTTGCATGATTGGACTGTTCTTTATTCGCCTAATTGCATTTGTTGAGATGTCGTAAGTTGGTTGGTTTGGTCGTAGTAAGGGGGATCGCTGCATTTCATATAGATTGCATTCATGCATGTTTTTGTTTTGTTTTTGAGTCTGTGACGCTTGAGGACAAGCATCGATTTAAGTTTGGGGGTGTGATAAGTGGCATTTTATACCACTTAGAACGTCTTATAATGGCTTGAATTGATGTCTTGAAATCAAGTATTTTATGTATTTGATGCATCTTTCTAGTGTTTGTGCATTTCATGGTATTGATTGTATTTCGGGAGAGATTTCATAAATAATAAGCCTGGGCATGTGTTTAGCATTGTAAGCGGAAAGATAGGAGAAGATTGCAGTGAAGAAACGGGAGAAAACAGTGCAGATTCCAGAAGGGGTCTGAGCGCCCGCTCAGCTCTGCTGAGCGACCGCTCAGCTCTGCTGAGCGACCGCTCAGGAAGCTGAGCGCCTGCTCAGGAATGCTGAGCGGCCGCTCAGGGATGGGAAATCAGATTTATTATTTTAGACTCCTGATTCTGTTTAACTTCCAACTTCTGAGTTAGATGGGCTTTATGGAACTCCTATATAAGTAGATTTCAGAGACGTTTCATAAAGGTTGGATCGTAGTATTAATCGAAGAGCGAGGAGATAAGGAAGAAGACCGTTTTAGCACACCGCAACGAAGAGGAAGCATATTTTCTTGTGATTCTTTATTTCATTATAACGTTGGATGCTAGTTTTATTTACTTTGAACCTATTTACTCTTGTGACATACTCTGGTTTAATATAAGTAGTTTTAGTTATTATTCTTGTGTGTTATTATGATGTTTTAATATGAACCCATGATGACGATGAGTGCTATAATGGGCTAATCGTGATCATGGGGTCGTAACGGATTTACTATGGAATTCTTTAGTTAGTTGTTTAATACCTTAGTGTGTGATGATTGTATGATATCTAGTATTGGTTGTGCGTATTCATCTTATGTGCGTCGCGAACATATAAGATAGGGTGTTAATCTCTTGTGAAGCGACGGTGGATCTTGAGATTTAGAACTTGTCATGCTAGCATAGGTTCATGTAAGAATATGCATGATTAGTGGGTAACTCTAGCCGTTTTATTCGCCCTGTGTAATCAAAAGGAATAACTTGTGCTTAAATTGTTATGTTGTCAATTTCTGTAGACATATAGGGACTCAATATAATTGATGCCTATTCAACTTCTATCTTATTTGTGGATGTTTGGTAGAATGGTATTAGTACAATGAAAGTTGGCTTTTATCAGTTTCGTGTTATTTAATTAATATCATCACGATTGCATGCTAAGGGTAATAACAATGACTATTGAAGGAAGTAGTAATGAAGTTGTGATCTCATGAGTGTTTTAATATTGTTAATTCAAGTGTTAATTAAGTGCTTAATTCTCGTAGTTAATTGTAGTTAATAATTAGTTAATCAAATCTAAGTGTTATTATCTTAACATTGAGAAGTAATCATACATTGGTGAGTGAGTTTAATTGAACATGATTAGTCTGAGTCTCTATGGGAATGAACTAGAAAGTATTCTATATTACTTGCGAACGCGTATACTTGTGTGTGTTATTAGCGCGTGTTTTCGCCCTAACAACCATGCTTTGAGCCTTGTTCCTTGAAAGCTCCACATTTTTCCTTCATAACCCTTCCTTAACCCAAAAGATGGAAATCTGCCACCTAGAACAAATAAAGTAGAATGCCCTGAGATTGGTAAAGTATATTGTGGATTTCATATCGTAGAACTGCTTTATAGTTACTTGTTGAGTTTTATACTCATATGTTTTGTTTTAATCTAACCATGGAAGTTAAGCTAGAAGATGTCCAGGCTTAGGCACACTGCTCATAAGAGCGTACCTGGTGGTCCGTATCGTGTTGAGGGCTTCCGGTTGCCAGAGCAGGTAGTGGTATTTCTGAGTGAGCAAGCGCTTAGCCAGAGAATTGTAAAGATACAATGGGTTATCAGTCGGTTCCAAGCCGGAATCGATTATGTTTATTTAATATTATTTTTGGGTTGTAAGTTATATTTTATGATTGGTAGTTGTAATCTTGTCTCATACATTATCCTGTTTGATCCTGTTAGTAGTTAATCGGGGTTTATGCTTATTTAATTATTAGATTAAAGGTGTGTGGGTCCTCATTTCCTAACCCCGAGATTGAGGGCGTCACAGCGATTATTCACATTCTCTTTGAGGGACAAAGCGAAGTGTTGGTTACATTCTCTAACACCGGGGTCTATCACCAAATGGGAGGATCTTGCTCAAAAGTTTCTCACTAAATTCTTTCCGATGGCGAAGACTGCTGCAATCAAGAATGGTCTTACTCAGTTTGCTCAGTAAACTGGTTAATCTCTGTGTGAGGCTTGGGATTGTTATAAGAAGATGCTAAGGAAGTGTCCGCATCACGGCATGCCTGATTGGATGATCATAAACGATTTCTATAATGGTCTAGGTGCACATTCTAGACCTATGATTGATACAGCAACTGGTGGAGCCTTATGGGCTAAAAGCTATAATGAAGTTTATGAGTTGATTGAGCTAATGGCAGCCAATAAATACCAGAATCCTACGCAAAGAATGTTACAAGGAAAGGTAGTAGGAATTCTGGAAGTGGATCAAGCTACTGCTATAGCTGCGTAACTACAAGCTTTGACGATGAAAGTGGACTCTTTGGCAAATTATGGAGTTAATCGGATTACTAGCATTTGTGAATTGTGTGCGGGAGCACACGAAACCGAGCAGTGTGCTATTTCTAGCGAATCAGCTCAATTTATGAATATTTTCAGAGATCACAACAACAAGCTCTATCCACTTATCATCCGAACAACCGCAATCACCCTAATTTTAGTTGGAGCAGTAATTAGAATGCGGTGCAACAATCTTATCAGTCATATACAGCAAGGCAATATGACCCTCCTGGTTTCAAGCAACCGCAATATGCCTCGAAGCAACAACTTCAACTTCAGCAATTACCTCAAGCTAATGAAAATTCTGAATTGGAGGAGTTGAGACTCATGTGCAAGAGCCAAGTTGTCTCTATCAAGACCTTAGAGAATCAAATTGGGCAAATTGTGAATGCTTTACTCAATCGTCAATCTGGAACATTTCCCAGCGATAGTGAAGTGCCAGGCAAGAAGGAAGCTCATGAGCATGTTAAGGCAATTACATTGAGGTCTGGTAAGGTTGTGAATCCTGAAGTAGCTAAAACTCCAATTTCTGAAGTGGAGGCTGATGAAGAAGAAGAGCAGAAGGAAGCCGAAGTGGAACCAAAGAAGACTACTGTTGAGCACACTACTCCTGAGGGTAATACAGGGGAGAAACAGATCTATCAACCACCTCCTTTTCCTAAAAGGCTGCAAAAGAAGAAACTGGATAAGCAGTTTGCGAAGTTTCTGGAGGTCTTCAAGAAACTTCATATCAACATACCTTTCACTGAAGCTCTTGAGCAAATGCTTAGTTACGTGAAATTCATGAAAGGTATTCTCTCTAGGAAGGTGAAGTTTGATGACTTAGAGACCGTTGCTCTCACGGAGGAATGTAGTGATGTACTGCAATAGAAATTTCCTCCGAAACTTAAAGATCCTGGAAGCTTCACTATGTCTTGCACTATTGGGAAGGTTTCGTTTGATAAATGTCTATGCGACTTGGGAGCTAGCATCAATCTAATACCTTTGTCAATCTTCAAAAAGTTGGACTTGCCTGATCCAAAACCTACATACATGACTTTGTAGTTGGCCGATCGTTCTATTACATATCTGTGAGGTATTGTGGAGGATGTCTTGGTCAAGGTGGATAAACTCATTTTCCCTGCTGATTTTGTAATTCTTGATTTAGAGGAGGATAAGAAGATTCCTATAATCTTGGGAAGACCCTTCTTGGCTACTGGCCGAACCTTGATTGATGTGCAGAAAGGTGAGCTTACTATGCAGGTATTGGATCAGGATGTGACATTTAATATTTTTAATGCCATGAAATTCCCTACAGAAAATGAGGAGTGTTTTAAGGTGGAAATGGTCGATACTGTGGTTAATTCTGAACTCGATCGTTTGCTAAGGTCTGATGCCTTAGAGAAGGCCTTGGTGGGGAATTCTGATAGTGAAGATGACGAGGGTGACGAGCACTTGCAATATTTAAATGCTTCTCCTTGGAAGCGAAAGATGGACATGCCTTTTGAATCTCTTGGATTAGAGGAGTTGAAAAGTTCTTCGAAACACCTCAAGCCATCTATTGAGGAAGCTCCTACTCTTGAGCTTAAGCCTTTACCTGAGCACTTGAGGTATGCATTATTAGGTGAAGCATCTACTTTGCCTGTTATTATTGAATCTGACTTTTCAGGTGCTGATGAGGAAAAGCTGTTGAGGATTCTTAGAGAGTTCAAATCGGCAATTGGTTGGACTATAGCAGATATCAAGGGAATAAACCCTTCATATTTTCTGCATAAAATTCTGCTAGAAGAAGGAAGCAAGCCTACTGTTGAGCAACAGAGAAGGCTAAATCCGATCATGGAAGAGGTTGTGAAGAAGGAAATTCTCAAGTGGCTCGATGCAGGAATTATCTATCCTATTTTTGACAGTTCATGGGTGAGCCCACTTCAGTATGTGCCAAAGAAAGGTGGTATCACTGTGGTGGCTAATGATAAAAATGAGCTTATTCCGACTCGAACAGTCACGGGATGGAGAGTATGCATGGATTATAGTAAGCTGAACAAAGCCACAAGGAAGGATCACTTCCTTCTTCCTTTCATTGATCAGATGCTTGATATATTGGCTGGTCATGATTACTATTGTCTTCTGGATGGCTACTCAGGTTATAATCAGATTTGTATCGCTCCGGAAGATCAAGAGAAGACTATGTTCACATGTCCGTTTGGCACTTTTGCATTCCGCAGAGTTTCTTTTGGGCTATGTGGTGCGTCAGCCACTTTTTAGAGATGTATGATGGCTATCTTCTCTGACATGATTGGGAATAACGTAGAAGTATTCATGGACGACTTCTCGGTCTTTGGAACTTCTTATAATGAATTCTTGCATAATCTGGGTTTAGTATTGAAAAGGTGCGTTGAAACCAACTTGGTTCTTAATTGGGAGAAATGTCACTTTATGGTACGCCAGGGCATCATTCTTGGGCACAAGGTCTCTAGCAAGGGTCTTGAGGTGGACAAAGCCAAGTGGGGGTGATCAAAAATCTTCCTCCACCCATATTTGTTAAGGGAATTCACAGTTTTCTTAGTCATGCGGGTTTCTATAGGCGTTTTATCAAAGACTTCTTAAAGATTTCGAAGCCATTGTGTAATTTCTAGAGAAGGATGTTCCTTTCAATTTCGATGACGAGTGCCTTGTTACGTTTGAGACACTGAAAAAGAGCTTGATTATGGCACCTGTCATAACGGCACCTAATTGGTCTGAACTATTTGAGATGATATGCGATGCAAGCGAATATGCAGTTGGAGCAGTTCTTGGGCAACGCAAGAACAACATATTTCATGTAGTCTACTATGCTAGTAAGACTCTTAATGGTGCTCAACTGAATTACACCACTACTGAGAAAGAACTTTTGGTTATCTTCTATGGTTTTGAAAAATTTCGATCATATCTCCTTGGGATGAAGGTGACAGTTTTCACTGATCACGCTGCAATTCGATATCTCGTCTTAAAGAAGGACTCGAAGCCAAGGCTTATTCGATTGGTTCTTTTATTTCGGGAGTTTGAGTTAGAGATCAAGGACAAAAAGGGGACTGAGAATCAAGTCGCCGATCATCTCTCGCGCTTAGAGGATCCAGTTGCTACTTCACAAGATAAGTCTTTGATTAATGAGTCTTTTCCCGGTGAGCAGCTATTTGGAGTGCAAGCAGAAGAACCGTGGTTTGCAGATATTGTGAACTACCATGTGAGTAATTTCATGCCTCCGGAATTGACTCCCGCTCAAAGGAAGAAGTTTCTTCATGAAGTAAAGTGGTATATGTGGGATGAGCTGTTTCTTTTTCGCCAAGGAGCTGACCAAATCATCAGGAGATGTATTACTTATAGCGAAACGGGGGAATCTTGCGAGATTGCTACTCAACGGCTTATGGAGGACATTATGGTGGAGAAAATACAGCATCTCGTATTCTTCAAGCAGGTTTCTTTTGGCTAACATTGTTTAAGGATGCTCATCACTTCATTTTAAAATGTGATGATGTCAACGAGTGGGGAATATGTCTAAAAGGGATGAGATGCCTCTTAATGTGCTTCTCGAGGTGGAAGTCTTCGATGTTTGGGGAATTGACTTCATGGGGCCATTTGTCTCATCTTGTAACAATCAGTAGATCTTGTTGGCAGTTGATTATGTGTCGAAATGGGTTGAAGTTAAGGCTTTGCCAATAAACGATTCTAAAATAGTGCTTAATTTTCTTCACAAACAGATTTTCACAAGATTTAGGACTCCAAGAATCATAATCAGTGATGAGGGGTCGCATTTCGGTAACTGTAAGTTTATTGTGATGATGAAAAGGTACAATATGAATCATTGCATTGCTATGGCTTACCATCCTCAGACTAATGGTCAAGCCGAGGTATCTAACAGAGAGATCAAGCACATTCTAGAGAAGGTAGTGTGTCCATCGAGAACAGATTGGTTTTTGAAGCTTGATGAAGCTGTTTGGGCTTATAGAATAGCATACAAGACTCCGCTAGGAATGTCACCATATCAATTGGTTTATGGTAAGGGGTGTCATCTGCCGATGGAGCTAGAGCATAAGGCATATTCGGCTTTGAAGAAATTGAATCTGAATTTGGATGCAGCTGGAAAGGAGAGGATGCTTCAATTGAATGAGTTCGACGAGTTTCGACTTCAAGCTTATGAGAACAACAAAGTGTACAAGGAGAAAGTCAAGAGGTGGCACGATAGGGGTCTAGTGCTCAAATCATTTGTGCCAGGGCAACAAGTTCTATTGTTCAACTCCCGTCTCCGTCTTTTTCCTGGAAAGTTGAAGTCAAGATGGTTAGGGTCGTTTATTGTCAAAACTTTGTTTCCACATGGAGCGGTGGAAATTTTTGAGAATGATTTGGGCCAAGCATTCAAGGTTAACGGTCAGAGATTGAAGCACTACTATGGTGACATGGCAAACCGCGAGGTGGTTAGTGCCGTTTTATTGCCCGTTTGATCTCAAGTTCTACGTCAAGCTAACGACGTAAAGCAAGCGCTTCTTGGGAGGCAACCCAAGTCTGTTGTACTTTAGTAAGTAGAGGAAGCAAGAAGAAAGAGAAAATCACAAAAAAAATCAGAAAAAAAAATAAAAAATCAGGGCCAACTTCAGAAGCCTGGCACACCCGTGATGTCCTAGCGCGCGGCCGCGCTGATTCCACAGAAACACGGTGGGCCCGCGCTGTTATAGCGCGCGGCCGCGCCAGTTTGGCAGAAGTAGCGCGCGCCCGCGCCATCCCAGCGCGTGCCCGGGCCGTGTCACGACCCTGGAAAAAAAATAAAAGGC
This sequence comes from Apium graveolens, assembly GCF_009905375.1. Lineage (NCBI taxonomy): Eukaryota > Viridiplantae > Streptophyta > Magnoliopsida > Apiales > Apiaceae > Apium > Apium graveolens. Next base: position 50,369,564 of record NC_133657.1, on the reverse strand, counting down.
AGTTTAGGGGGGAAACGGGAATTTTGTCCAAAAATCAATTCTCAACCGAATTTTACTCCCCCACATCCCATAATTCCCTCTCCAAATCAAACCCATTACTCCCATTATTCCCATAATCAAATCCCACTACTATTCCATATATAATTCTCTTTCCACCACCTATATATACATACACCCCATATACAAACTTCTTCACCAATTCACAACTTCTCAAACATAAATTCTCTCTCAAACACAACTCTTATTCTCTCTAATCAATTTCCATGGCACCCAAGAGACAAAGAACACAAGTTAGCAGCAACACCACTGATTCATCAAGTGTGGGTGGTGTAAGGCCGAGGTTCTCTACTCACGAGGCTGAGGTGGAGTATACTAGGCTTCTTTTGAAGCCAATCATTAAGGAGCGTGGTTTTCTTCCTTCGGTCAAGGATGGTAAGCTATTGGAGATAATTCAGGAGATGGGATGGGTTTCTTTTTGTGAAGAACCCGTTGTTGTACCCATGAGTATTATGCGAGAGTTTTATGCTAATGCAAGGGCGGAGAAGAATGGTTTCACGATGGTTAGGGGGATGAAGGTGGATTATAGTGCAGGAGCAATAAGGAGGGTAATTCATCAGCCAAAGAAAAAGCCCGGGCAAGACGTTTGGAATGATAAGACTCCGGAGGACTTTGACTTGGATTTTATTGTGGTAACTCTTTATGTTCCTAAGACTTGTTGGACATTCAAGAGAGGCACAACTGATTATGTCACATTCCCTGCTTCATGTATGAGTAGATTTGGTCGTGCTTAAAATGCCTTTATTTGTGCTAATATTCTTCCATCATCTCATATGCATGAGGTTCCTGTAGAGTGAGCACGCTTATTGTGGGGTATATTGAAAGATGATTATGTGGACATTGGTAGGATTATTCACCATGATATTCTGAGATTTTTGAGAGGGAGCACTACGGGTGTTATACCCTATGGGTCCATTGCGACAAAGTTGTGTGCGGCAGTTCGTGTTTGTTGGGCCGCACATGAGCAACTTCAGCTCCCTAGTGTTTCTATTGATAGTTTAATTATATTACACATGGTGGAGTGGTATGGTGGTAAGCCTGATCCTAAGGGGCTTGGTTATTCATTTCATTTGAATCCGGCCAAGCGTCCAGCTGACCAGTATTATGTTGGTGGCACAAAGAAGGCCCATGAAGCAAGTTGGAGGGCTCAATTGGGTGATGAGATAGAGCCGTCACAGTTGAAGGAACCGTCAAAGAGGGGCAATACATAGTACAGGCGTTTGGTAAGGAGGATGGATAAGATGCATGACTTCCATAGTAGGTTCGCGAATGACCTCACCCAGGATTTGGGGACAGCTTTTAGAGCCACCGGTGTTGACATCCAGTGGCCAGTTTTTCGTGAGTATTTCGTGTATCCACCTCCGGACACACCTGACACTCCACCCGTTGAGGGTGAGGAGCCTGATTTTGATTAGGATGTCTGAATTCCTTACTATTACCTTCACTAAGGACAGTGAATATTTTAAGTTTAGGGGTAGTAGTTGAAGGTATAGTTTGTGTGAGTCTCATATAGTTTTGCATATTCATGATAGTTTAGTTCATATAGTTTGCATATTTTCTCATGTAGTTTTTTTTTGTTAGTTTTTTATGATAGTTTTTTCATATAGTTCATGCATTTGCATTATAACATGATCCCTTAGATAAATTTTCCAGTTGACTTGTGATATTGATGCTAGTGTAGTGATGTTGTGTTTGGAGATGTTAAGTCATATTAAGTTGATTTGCAAGCTGGACACACTTGTATTTCACTAAGTCTTATAGGTTGCTTAAGTGCTAGATCATGATCATGGTTTGTTTATTTATCGAGGTTTAATCGCTTGTTTATATTTAAAATTTAGGATATTCTCTTAATAAGAAACTAACATGGATTTTTAGAAATTGGAGAATAATTGGATTTCATTGCTAGTTGTGTGGCTAGGTGTCAAATGGCTAGTAGTCGGCTCATATTTATATGAGTAGTCTAGGGTAGAACGAGATGGAGCGAAATGCACTCGTTCGGAAAAAGAAAAAAAAGAAAAAAAAAATAAGTGTTATGTATAATTGATCACGAGTGGGCTCTTTAGTACTCGAGTTATTAAGTTCTTAGGGGACTTTGTGCCTAGGAACCTAAGGCTTTTATAGTCTGGGATCCGCTAACCTAACGCTCGCTACAAGGGTACTATTGTATAAGTCTTTTGTGGACCTCACTCATTGCACGGTCAAATAAGCATATATGTGTTGTTTTGTTTTGAATAAAAGCATGAATCCATATAAAACTCCAATATAAGAATTGAAGTGTTATAAGTTATTTTGAGTCTAGCTTTTTATTTTATTTATAACCTTACGATTGCCTTGATGAGTAGTGAGTCATGATTATTGATCTAGTTGTGATAGTATATCTGTAAGCATCTTTACACACGCACGTCTAGTTTTTAAGTTGATTTGTATGATTTGATTGATCTTCATGCGAGTAACTGAATTTGTTGACATGTTGCTTGTTGAGTGGTTGAGTTATTCTATTGGGATCGTTGCATTCATATAGTTGCATTCATACATTTTTGTTTCTTGTTCTTTGAGTCGGTTTATGCTTGAGGATAAGCATCGATTCAAGTTTGGGGGTATGTTGAGTGGCATTTATGACACTTTATTATGCTCTAATAAGCTTCAAATTGATGCATTTATGCTCAAGTTGTTAAGTGTTTTAATGTGTTTTCTAGTGTTTTTGCATTTCAGGCGTTATCTAGGTAATCAGGTGGATTAGCATTGTTTTGGTGCTAATTTGGTGTCCAGGTGGTGTTGGAATAAAAGCTCATGCAAAGCCGGCTCGAAGCAGCTAGATTCAAGAAGAAATCTTAGTTTTTCCCAGAAGGACGGTACGCCCGTGTTGTGATAGCGTGCGCCCTTGCCGGGAGTCCAAAAATACAGTGCTCCCGCGCTGTGACAGCGTGCGCCCACACCGGGTCATTTTTGCAGAATCCTGTTTCTACTTTAATTCTAAAAGGGAAGACTTCCAGATTGTTTAGAGCTGCTATATATATTCATATAAGGTTGTTTTTAATAAAGAGACATACCAAAGCACAAGGAGAGCCGTAAGAAGACCGTTTTAGCACGGATTCAACAAAGACGAAGAAGATCTTGTTTTTACTTGTGAATCTTTATTCTAAGTTGTAACTTGGATGCTAGTTTTCTTATTTCTGAACCTTACTCTTGTTTCTTACTTGGTTTTATTCATTCGTTATAAAGACTACGTTTATTATACCATGCTTTCATCGGAACCCACGTTGATGATGAGTCCGATTATGGGCTAATCGTTATCGTGGGGTTCTAGCAGATTTATTTATGGATTTCTTTATATAAATTGTTTGTATGCCTTAGTGTGTGGTGATTTTATGATAACCTAGTATTGGTTGTGCTTATTCGTCTTATAAGAGTCATGAACTTGTAAGATAGCGTGTTAATTCTTAATGAAGCGAGAGTGAATTTAAGGATTTAGAACTTGCCATGCTAGAATAGCTTCATGTGTTATTATTATGCATGATTCGTAGGTAATTATACCCATCTTACTTTCCCGGTGTAATCATGATAGATAACTTGTGCTTTAAACCTTTATGTTGTCAAATTCTATAGACGTGTAGGGTCTCAATATAATTGGTGTCTATCTAGCTTCTATCTCTTTTGTGGATGTCTGTTAGTATGTTCTTCGTGCAATGAAAGTTGGCGATTAGCAGTTTCATGTTATCTGATTAGTGTTATCACCATTGCATGCTAAGGTTGAGAACAATAAGGCTATTGAATGAAGCATTTAATGAAGTTAGAATCCCATGTTTGTCTCATATAATTCACAACAATCTTTATTCTCTTAGTATAATCATTAGTTAAATTTGTAGTATAAACAACCCAAAATTGTTATCGTCTTAGCCTTGGATAATAACCATATCATCGGTGCATAGGTGCATAAATTACATAAGTTAGCCAACTCAGTCTCTGTGGAAACGAACTAGAAAAGATTCTATATTACTTGCGAACGCGTATACTTGCGTGTATTATTAGCGCGTGTTTTAGCCTAACAAATACACTGAGCCTGAGAAAGAAAAAGTCTCCCTGGATAGTGGCTTGCAGTTAATATTGATATAGTCACTTGACAATGTAATGTACAACAACATTGTCAACTGTGACACTGCCAAGCAGATCTGGGAAAAGATTAAAATACTCTGTAAGGGAACTGAGGAGGTTAGATCTAATCAAAGAAAGATACTGATTTCACAATATGAGGGTTTCATGGTCAAGCCAAAAGAAGTATTACTGATGTGTTTGAAAGGTTCAATAAGCTGATTAATGACTTGCAGCTTCATGAAAAATATTATGAAGCTGAAGAAGTGAACTTGAAATTTTCGCTTACTCTCCCTGATCACTTGGAACAGAAAATATCAGCAATTAGGGAAGGGAGAGACTTGAGCAGAATAACTCTGGAAGTCCTGTATGGAATCTTGAAAACATATGAACTAGAGATGATTCAAAGGAAATCATTAAGGTTTGGTCAAGGGCATGTTGTAGATGGTTCAAGTTCCCTAATTGTCAATGAAAGCCAGACCTCTAATGATGAGCCAAGATCCCAGACTCCACCTGCCTCAATAAGTGAGCAAAGAATCAATGATTCACAGGAACAAGTTATACTAGAACTGGAAGAAGATGAGTTCTACACCCTGGATGAACTTGACAAGCTAGATCAATCAATGGCCTATCTGGCAAGAAAATTCTCTAACATCAGAGTAAAGAAGCCAAGGTTCTTCAAGGGTAAAGGACAATCATTCAACAAAGATAGCAGCTGGAAAGGAAAAGGGAAGTACACATCTGATAGCAAAAATGGTTACAAAACTGGATCTGTGGATAGATCAAAGATAAGGTGCTTTAACTGTGATGAGTTGGGCCATTTTGCTACAGAATGCAGGAAACCCTAGAAAGCAAATAAATACAAGGCTTATCTTGAATTGGAAGCAAAGTTTGAAGCTCTTCTAAAGAAATTGCAAAGCAAAGCCTATATTGCACAAGGTAAAAATTGGGATGACTCTAACAATAATGAAGATGAGGAAGTTGGAAATTATGCACTAATGGCCTTGGAGCAAGGAGAGTCCTCTTCATCAAAAATACAGGTACCAACTCTTACCACCATTGATTTAAATGTGAATCAATATAAGGAAACTGTTGAAAAGATGAGCACAGAAATATTTCACATTCATACAAGTATGGTGGCTGCTAATGAAGAAGTGAGCAGACTGACAAAGATAAATGAGAAGCTTGAGAATGAGAAACAGGAAACTGAATTATTAATAGTGGATCTTGAAGCTGTAAAACAAGAAAATGATTATCTAAAGAACAAGCTCAAGTGTGCAAGTGAGATTGAAGCTGTGTTAAGAGAAAAGCTAGAGAAAAATGAAGTGAAGTTGAAGTCCTTCAGGAATGCATCTGAGTTGGTTGGTCAATACCATGAGAAAAATAAGCCATGTGTAAATATTGCTATTGGTCTTGATTATGATGCCTTGAACAGTAAGAAGAAAAACATATGTGACAAAGGAAAAGCAACAAAAAATGAAAATGTTCCAGAAATGCTGAAAAAGATTTGTTCACCTATGTTCAAGGCATGTGAAGTAAACTTCAGTGAAGAAGAGTTGATTATCAAGCAAGAAATTGCAGATGAGGACAATGAGAAGAAAATTGTAAATACAACTCAATCTTCTAAAGCTTAAGAAAATATCATGGAAAATCAAAGCACCAAGACACATGTCAAAGAAATCAAACTGAAGATGTAAGAAAGAAGAAGAAAAATAGAAATGGGAAAATTGGGATAAACAAAAGCAATAATTTTGCTTATGTTGCAGATGCTCCAAGAAAGAAATGTGAGAAATGTGGCTTTGTGTATCACCTAAATCACCTTTGTAAAAAGGATGTTAGCAAGCCAGTTGAAGGAGCCTGCAAATACAATGAAGCAAATGCAAATGATCCCTACTCGTTCTGTGACAAGTTTGATTGCATCTCCTGCAATTTGAATGTAATGAAGAGCTGCCACAAGTTGAGAGTAGACCTCAAAGAAACAATAATTGGGTCTACAACAAATAGGGAAATTGCACAACAGTCACTGAATTCTATTTTATCTGAAATAACTCACTCTACTTCTGCTAGATCAGTTAACAAGAAGAAAGTACCCAACAGTGCTTGGGTTTCTAAACACACTTAAAATTCATTGTGTGTAGGGCAAAATGAAGAAGGTCATATGGATCATTGACAGTGGATGTTCCAGACATATGACAGGTGATAAAGCCCTGCTATCACAATTTGAGGAGAAGGCTGGCCCTTTGGTGACCTTTGGAGACAACAACAAAGGATTCACAATGGGATATGACAAGATTGTTTCTGGAAATATTGTCATTGATGATGTAGCACTGGTAGCTGGTCTTGAAGTGAATCTTCTCAGTGTTAGCCAATTTGCTGACAAAGGCTTTGAAGTTTTATTCAACAAAGAAGAATGCACTTTTATCAGCAAGAAAATGGTGAAGTTGCTCTGAAAGGAATAAGGAAAGGAAGCTTATTTGTTGCAGACTTGGACTCAATAAATGAGGGTGGAATTTGTTGATTCTACACCAAGGCATCCACAGAGCAAACAAACTATGGCACAAGAGACTCTCACATCTAAACTACAAGGCAATCAACACTCTGGTCAAGAAAGAGTTGGTGAGAGACATGTCAAAGCTGGAGTTTGCTCAAATTGAAGTTTGTGAAGCCTTCCAGAAAAGAAAAATGAAAAGATCACGTCACAAGTCAAAAACTGTGAATTCCATAAGTGCACATTTACAACTTATTCACATGGACTTGTTTGGGCCAATAAATGTCTTATCAATTTCAAGGAATAAATATGCACTTGGGATGATGGATGATTTCTCAAGATACACTTGCGTAGAGTTTATGCATTCTAAGGATGAAACTCTACACATTATTATTGAGCACATAAAGAAGATAGAAAAACAGACTGAATATTACAACTGTGTAAAAATATTGAGAAGTGATAATGGTACAGAATTCAGAAATGCAACATTGAGTGAATTCTGCAAAGGCAAAGGCATTGTCCAGGAATTTTCTGCAGCTATAAATGCAACATTAAGAAGTAATTATATAAAAACTATAAATCAATCAAGATTATAAAATATTTTATGAAGATTCAAATGCATACATGTTGTGCATATGTTGTGTACTTGATGATTTCATGAACAAAACACATAAGTAGATTTTACTTAATGAAATAATGTAGCACTCGACAGATAAGAATTATAGTCCCGACTGATAACTCATTATAGTCCTGATGGATGATGACTTATTATCCATCGAGTAAGAAGCTTATGTAATAATAAGTCTGTAGCTCATTTCTGCATACACCTTTATATAGATTCTGTAGTAGCATATAAGTCATGTTGACTTTAACTAGATATGCAGAATAGGTTGATTAATTGTACATAGATGATGTCTTGTAACTCTGTATAAATAAATTGAAGTCAAGTGCCAAAATAGCTACCGACGGATGATTAACAAAGCCATCGACGGATGATCAAATACCTATCAATGGATGTTTAATATAGCAGTTGACGGATGATCAATGAAGCCATCAACGGATGATCATAAAGTCGATGGATGATCATGTACTCAACGGATAAAGAATTCAAATATCAGTTGACAGTGACAACTGGTCACATGCGTCGAAGTGTATGCAAATGGAATGAGAAAGCCTATTAACTGGGTAATAGAGAACAAAGTTTAGACCCGATAGTTTTTATAATGATCCTGTCTTTTGACTTTGTAATCTTGGTAATATATAAACCAAGAAGTAGCAAATAGAAAACAAGAACAGAGATACAAAAAGTGAGAAACATTTGTAAGCAGAATTATTAGCATTTCTCTGTATTCTCAGTAGTTCGTATTTGTAAGCAGATTGCACACAGAGTTCTCTCGATATAATATATATCTCTAGTGGAATTGTTTAAATCCACCAGAAAGTTTTTAAAGACTCTTGTTTTTAATTACTCGTGTTTTGGTTCACTTAAGTTTTTATTCCGCATTGTGCTAATCAATACACTTATATAGATATATATATATATTCGAGTTTGAACATTGTTATTTTAAGAAAAAGATTCAAGAATTCCATTCTACCCCCCCCCTTCTGTAATTCTTGCTATATTGTTAAAGGACTAACAATTGGTATCAGAGCAAGCTCTTAACCTATAAAGAGTTTAAAGATCAAAACAATTCAGCAAGATGAACAAGAAGGATGTTGGAGTCAAGATTCCTTTTCTAGATAAAGATAATTACCATCATTGGAAGCTAAAGATGCATCTTCATATGCTTTCTCAAGATGAGGCCTATGTGGACTGCATAGAAAGAGGTCCTCATGTTCCAATGAGAGCTGCAACCGGTAACGAGCCATCAGTCCCCAAGCCAAGGCATGAATGGTCTGATCCTGACATTGAACAAGTCAGGAAGGATAAAAAGGCCATGAATATTCTGTTTAATGGAGTTGATGCTGACAAGTTTGACAACATTATCAACTGTAAAACTGCCAAGGAAGTTTGGGATACTATACAGATAATCTGTGATGGCACTGAGCAAGTTAGAGAAAATAAGATGCATCTCTTGATTCAGCAATATGAGCATTTTCACAATGAGGAAAGTGAGTCACTCACTGACATTTTTAGTAGGTTTCAAAAACTACTAAATGCTCTCAAGTTGCATGGAAGGGTCTATCAGACTAAAGAATCTAATCTAAAATTCCTTAGATCTCTTCCAAAGGAATGGAAACCAATGACAGTCTCATTAAGAAACTCACAAGATTATAAGGAGTTTACTTTGGAGAGACTGTATGGCATCCTAAAAACTTATGAGCTTGAAATAGAGCAGGATGAAAGGATGGAGAGAGGAAAGAAGAAAGGAGGATCCATTGTACTAGTTGCTGAGTTGGAAAAGGAGAAGGAAGTAAAGATGGAAGTTGTTGAATCAACTTCAAATTTCTGTGAGAACAAGGGCAAGGGGCTTGCAGTAGAAAGTGAAGATTCATTGAGCCAAGATGACATGGAGGACATTGATGAGCACCTAGCATTTCTTTCCAGGAGATTTGCCAAGCTCAAGTTCAAGAAGAACTTTGGAGCAGCTGTAATAACCCCAATTTTTGGAAAAATTTTGAAACCCTTATGAATAGTGTTTTTGCTGAATGAGAAAACTTTTCATGCCACACTAGGTAGGGGTTCTTTATGGATATTCTGAGATTTTATTGGCACTCTGTATGACATATAAGTGTATGTAAAGATCGTCAGAATCCAATTCCGAACACTTTGATTTTCCCGGAAATCCACTAGATACGGAAAGAATTGAGTATAAGGTAACAGGATAAAAAGGATTTAAATTAAAGGATTAAAAGAGAGGATCATAAAAGGAATACAATATATTGAGAAAGGTTAAGGGAACCTAAGTAATAAGATCCCAGGTATGATCCCTCAAACGATAAACGAAAACGAAAGTTAAGCAAACCGTATAACAGATCAGAGGTCATTAGGCAAACAATTAGGAAGTTAATCAAAGGGATTAGAGAGGATGATGTCACCCAACCAATGAGAAGAGGACAAGGAGGGGAGGATGACATCATGAGGATGACCTAAGCATGACATAAGGGAAGGAGGTGTGGTTGATTAATAACCACACAAATTTTATGGTTAAAAAGGTAAGTTACCAAAATCAAAAGCTAGTAACCAAGCAAACAACTCACAAAACACAAAGATATTTCATTTCTTCATGAAGCTCTCGGCTTCTTTCTTAACAAAATGAAGATCCAAGCTCCACCACTTACTATTTAGCAAGGTATTTATCTAAGCTTCCCCATGGATAGTTACATACTTCCTATAAGTTTAAGCTTCTAATTCCAAGCCAATCTTTTTCTATAGAACATGGAAGAATATGGTGAATAGTGTTTTTCAAGAACTAAAATTTGTGTTCTTGAAGTTTTGTTTAGATTAAGCTTGGATAAGGACTTTAAGGGTGATTCCAAGCCATTCTCTTGATTCTCCACTCTCCAAGGAAGGTATAAACTACAAACCCTAGCTTAAGTTTTGAGTAATTAGGAATGAATATGTTTGATATAGTATATGTGAAGCATGATGCTTGTTTGTTTAAAGTTTGGTTGAGTTTGTAGAGATTAGTTGGTTTGGTGGTATTTTTGGAGTTGTAAATCTTGATAATTAGTTAAAGAACCTAAGTAAAGCTTTTAGTTCATGTGGGGAATAAGTATAAATTGTTAATGTTGAGTGTTGGGGCTGTTATGATGTAGTTTGGATGGAGTTTTGATTGGGTTGTGAATTGGGGTTGAATTGTGGTGGATTTAGAATGGTATAAATTTGGGAAATCGCGTAAACATAGCCGTCGTAATGCCCGATTTACCGTAGACTGTTTTTTTTGTTCTTAACATCAGAACCCTTGAACTCACTGCTAGGTTTTGACCATTGCCATGTTTAGATAGTTCATGTTACGAGCTTCGTTTTGATATGTGGTTCGTTTGATTCCGATGAACGGTTTAGGAGAAACGGCCGTTTTAAGTAACGACGTTTCGCGAATGAACCCTTACCCCTCGCCTTACTTTGAAACATAGGTTAAAGACCTTAAAGGACTAATTGAAGTATGAAACATTTATGTAAGGTGTAATAGGCAGTTGGTAAGACACTCGCGAAGGAATCGCCTTAAAACTCGTAATGGTTAAATAATTAAAAATGGTGGAGCCGAGGGTACTCGAGTGACTTAAGAGAATCACTAAGCGCAAAACGAGCGTTAGAGTCTGAGTTGGTTAGAGTATAGATTTACAAGTGACTTTGATTTAATTCCAACTTACTTGTTGCTTATAGGTTACCAGACTCGTCTCGAGCCATTCGTAACCCCCAGTCGCTCAGGCAAGTTTTCTACCCATTATACTGTTGTTGTGATGTATATGTGTATATGCATGATCTTGCGATAAATGCATATTTGTTATTAGCAAATTCTTGCGATATATTGTAGCATGTGATATGGTATATATGCATGCCTGTTTCATATTCTTGGATTATATATCTGTTGGTTAAAATACTTACAGTTGCATAATACCTATGCTAGAAATAAGCGGTATTGAGTTTACCCTTAGTATAGGGGATCAAAAGGTGAACATATTTCTAAACCGGGAGTCGATGTTCCCGAGTATAATATATATATATATATATGGTTATAGTTTTCAAAACTATTAATCGAATAAGGTTTATTCGATAACTTTAACTTTATTTTGTTATTGAATATTATTTCGAATATTCATCCGAGGACTTATGACTCCTTTATTTTATTATTGAATATTATTTCGAATATTCATCCGAGGACTTATGACTCCTTTATTTTATTATTAAATATTATTTCGAATATTCATTCGAGGGCTTATGACTCAGTTATATTATTAATGATTATTAATTGAATATTCATTTGAGGATGTATGACTCCGTTATTTTATTTAATGAATATTATTTATAATATTCATTCGAGGTATTATGACTCCACTTATTATTTAATAATATTCTTTATTTTATTAAAGAATGATGTTTCGATAATCAAACTTACTTTTGATATTCAAATAAAGATATTACTTTCGTATAAGTATATCTTTGGTTATTTAATACTCATTTCAAGTATAAGTCTTACAACTTCTACTTTAATTATTTGTATAAAGATTATTCTTTATGGGAATATTATTTAAATAATAATATTCAGACATTTTCTAAATATATTGGGACTGATTTACTTCATTAAATCAGCATTACTCCAAACACTCTTTAAAGTGTTTTCGAGTCTTCAAAATGATTTTTAAAAGTTAGAGCGGATCCCAAAACTCATTTTTATATTTAAGATCTTCCTTTTAAAAAGGGGATTTAAATACTCGCTCAAAACCTGAGGGATCCGGCTCTATGGTGTATTTTATATTCGCAACAAGGTTGCAGTTTTGGTAAATGAATTGATTACTTACCCAGCGTTCGGGAAGTAAGTCCATCTATCGAATCGGCATAAGCAACATGGGCTCAGTGGGCGTCCATGATAGTGTAAGTGGCTCAGTGGGAGTCTATCAAATGCGTAAGTGGCTGAGTGGCAGTCCAGCATAAGGTCCTATTGCGACCAGGGTGATGACCAGTGGGGAATTCGTCCATCTACTAGTAGAAAAGGTTACTTATTGGTATCTTTGCCTGATCAGCAAGATATCGGGTTTATGCCACAATTCTTTTTCCCTTCCAAAAATTCATTGGATGTTACAAACTCTGTTCATACTTTACATGACAGAGGTTTTCAGGGACTGTATAAGGAAGATGTATATGTGGATATATATATATATCAGAACTTAATGAAGTATATCATAACTTCATTTCCTTCAAAATATTTCAAAGATTGAATCTATTCAAGTTTTATCTTGTAGTCTCATCAGTGTGATGAACTTTTGAAACTAATTATAACTTGAACGGTGGTAGTTCAAGTAGTATTTGGAAAAGATATAAGTATATTGGAGTATCTTGTAACTTCATCTTTTAAACTTATATCTAGTAAATGATTATCTTATGCATGACAAAGATTTTCAGAAAAACATTGAGACAAGGTTAGATATATGAGATCACCTTGCAACGATATTTTTATACAGCTATAAACTGGAACTCCGGGTATATTATACATGGCAGAGGATTTCAAAGATTTTGAAAAGTATATATGTATACATACTGAATATTTTGCAACTTCATCGCATTAAAATATCAAACTTGGTTCATTTCTTTTGACCAAGACTTTTATGAGTACTATGAGAATGCTCATATATTGTTAGTTATTATACATATTATTTCGGTGAGCTTGTTGCTCACCCTTGCTTTCTTCTTTCATCACCAACATCAGATAGATAAGATGAACAGGACCAAGCTCCCAATTCGCAAGCGGATAGGAAACGTTCCGCAGCTTTCTGGAAGCGTTGAGGCCGCTGTAGCTGAGGTAGAAATTACCAATAGGCTAAGTTTTCAACTAATAATGTACCAGACTTATGTATATTATGAATTGTAATAATGGCAAAGAAATGTAAATTTATTCAGAAACCCTTTTAAGGTGTAATGACATATAATTGTGGAATAAAACGACTCGTGTTATTTTTGGATATTCATCTCTGAGACTATAACTTGTGGTGTGTGTGTTTATTGTGGGGTCACAGTACAGAGTAGTTGATTGTTTATTAAGATTGGGTGTTATTAAGGGAAATGGAACTCGTGACAACCCGGATCCCCGACCCCGGATTTGGGGGTGTTACAGAAATGGTATCAGAGCGAAGCGTTATAAGCCTCAGAGATGATGTGACGTTAAGATAATAAGTTCACTAAGATAATAAGAACTCTTGCCAAGTTCATAGTCGGACTACCTAACGTAGTACTGACAGTTAAAACCCTTATGGGAACCCTTGTAAATATCGTGATAGAGGCGTAGTTCGTTATCGTATATGGTAGCGGGACTCCGAACCTTGAGGTTGAGGAGCAACAGCGCGATGATGTTTTATTACTAATTGGAGATCGGATTGTGGATCCGATAGAGCGTCCTAACGCAGGACCGGATGATGTTCATATTGAGGATGTAGCGGTTGAGGATGTTGTCCTAGAAGGGATTGTTGCTGAGGAGGATCCCATGGAGGATCCTAACATGAATGAATAAAGGACCACTGAGGAATTGATGACCATGGTTAGGGGAACTACCAGAGGTAGGATTGGCCGGTTACTACCGGAGGTTCGTTCAAGTTTGTAAAGATAGTAGCCCTTTAACGCGGCTTACTCGTAAGACTGAGAAGTTTGAATGGACAGAGAAATGCGAGAAAAGCTTTTAAGAACTGAAGCAAAGGTTGGTGACGGCCCCTATGTTGGCGTTGCCGGATGGAAAATGAGATTTTGTGAAGTGTAGTGACGCTTCGCATAAGGAATTAGGGTGCTTCTTATACAGCACAACAAGGTAATCGCGTACGCGTCAAGACAACTAAGGGAATATAAAATTTGATATCCCCACCCATGAGCTTGGGCTCGTGGCAATAGTTTTGCCCTAAAGATTGGAGGCACTACTTGTATGGAGAGAAGTGCGAGATTTACACAAGCCATAAGTGCTCTAGTACAGTTTCACGCAGAAAGAGCTCAACATGCGCCAAATGAGGTGGTTAGAGCTAATCAAGGATTACGATTATGAGATTCTTTATCATCCAGGGAAAGCCAAAATGGTGGCTAATGCCCTTAGTAGAAAGGAGAAACTCAAGATGATATTGTCTCTAAGAGAGTTGATAAGAGATTTTGAGAAAATGGAAATAGAAGTGAACGCAACCGGAGCCGGTACCGAAAAGCTGTTTGAGATCGCTATGCGGTCTGAATTATTGGGAAATTTAATATTGTGCCAAGAAAAAGTGATGAATAAAGGCAATAGAGTTTGAGGAATGATAAGGGAGTTAGGTATGAGGAAACCCTAAAGACTCGTAGCAATAGAAATAGAAAAGTATGTAATCGTCAGGATGAGGGTGATTCACCATGAGTTAAAGTTGATGATTGAAGGAATAAGAGATACATATATTTTATCCCCTGTAAGTTGGGAGGATTCAAGGAAACCTTGAGATAGTTCGAAGGATAAATAATGAGACGCGGATAGACTGAGGAGACAAGGAAGTAAGAAATTAGGAAAATTGGATGAAGGAAGTGACCTTCAAGAATGTGAAGTGTAAGATCGGTGGCTTGATACCCAGAAAGGGAGACGCCAGGTATGAAAGATATCCCAACATTGAGATGACTGTTGAGATAAACAACAAAAGTAAATGAGGAGTTATTAAGAAGAAGTTCACGTTGAACACGACCAATATCTTCCAGAACATCCCTGTTGTCATTACCAAATTAGGAAAGGAAAGCGGGTAACCATTATTATCTTTTGAAGGCCATATGGGTTGACCTCAGTTTGAACAAAGATGCTATTGTGAAATTGGCATAGACTATCTGGGTGGGAATGATTGAATAAGATAATCTATCAAGGACATATGACTTGATTTATCCATGGAAGGATGCATGTACCTTTTTAAAGGTGGAATTAAGGATAGAACATCTGCAACTTAGAATGAATCCTAGGGGAATGTATAAAGGTTGGCATTTCACCCTTAATAGGGATAGTATGAGTTTGACAGTATAAATTGGAAAGGATTAAGGTAACAACAACCTTTAAGGATTAGTGGAGAAATTTTTCAGAACTATATAGACAATAATTCTGGTATTAGTAAATGGTATCTTGATATGCCCTGTGCCTAGGGTGTACCTGATGAAGGATTTAAGGATAACCTTAGAGGTTTAACAAGGAGAAAAGTAATATTCAAAGTTCTCAAGAATAGAAATTTTGATAAAGGAAATATGACGTAATTATAATGATGCCAAGTGGGGCACATGTTAAACCACGAGAAAGTATGGATCGAACCAGTGAAGGTCGAGATTGGTGAAAACATGTAGGACCCAAGATAAGAGACGTCCTAAGTATGATCGAGAGTCAGTTGTGACAGTGATTAACCTCTAAAGACTGAGACAATAACTTATGGAAAAATGGTAATTTTTTTTTTACTCATCAGATTTTAAGGAAAACATCTTCACATAAGCTGTGATTGAAATAAGGTAGAAAATTTATTTGGAGGTGGTTAAAATGACATTGACTGTAAGGAAATTTTACTATAAGGAAAGGCCAAAGAGGTGGCCGACACTTTAAAGGTAAGAGGATAATTATAGGCGCTTATGCCAAAGGAATACAGTGATGATGGTTAAAGCTATGCAGGTTGTATTATGGTTTGAAAGATTGACATTCCTTCTGATGACTGTGCAATACCCAACCGTAATAGTAGTTGGTAAAGGTTTAATTCGTTTAATCGCCATGAGCGGGCTATCTATCTCAGAAGGTACTATCTTGAGATAAGCCAGGACCATGTTTCAAAAAGGACTAGACGAACCTTTGAGTTAAGTCTTCTATTTAAGGCATATGATTAAGAATGGTATTAACCTGCTATCATTGCTTTGATTGAAACTCTTCTGCAATTTTATCTGCTTCATGTCATGAAAGTACGTCAGAATTTGGAGTGTTCTTCATGAATTATGAATGGTGATTATGTTAACTCCTTAGAAGAATTCTATACGACATGTATGGACTCCGTATGGTTAGATCTTAAGATTTCATGGAAAATGAATGACGACAGTAAGTCAGTGGTGGACCATAGTAGTGCAGCAATGATTCTGCGAGTAATGAGTCGATTACAACCATGAGAGTTGTATTGGAATGGATGTTGAGATTAAGTACCACTAATCGGGTCGTGGTGATGTATAAGTTATCATTGAATAGACTAATTAAGTAGATTATTTACCTATTGAATATTTATTCCTCCTTATCAATTGAGGGTCGTATGACTATACGAGGAAGGTTGCGATGCAAGCATAGAATTCTAGTAACGATGATGTCTAGAATGAGATCCCAGATTCGATTTTTGATATCGAGGGAGTTTCAAAGGTGATTGTGTATAAGCTCGAGGAAGAGCATGGGTCCATAGAATGATGGACGGAATAGCAAAAATATTTAGGCATGTGAAATACGATGCTATAATACTTGATGTTGATATAAATACATATATGTTTTGTTCTCCTATGACAAACCTCTATAGTTCAGAGGTAGATTCCAAGCCAGATATTTTATGGCAATAATTTTTTTTTACGTATATACAATTCTCTTCAGTTCATTCTTTTCTCTTCTTTTCATTTTGTATAAGCAGAGAAGAACAACCCTTCCAGAAGGGGAGGTATTGCCGAATGACTATCTATCTGTGTGATAGAAGCCTAGTAGGATACCAGCTATTGTTTAATTGCTTGTCAAGTACTAAAGGCTGGCCACCTTCTGTACTAACTATGCAATAGAACAAGTGTTCATGATCATAGTGATCTCTCAACAAATTCCTTTACTTCTATATGATTGATCAAATTTTGGAAAATAGAAACAGCTGAAAAAGGAGTAGTAAAGTTATGGTGGTATTCGGAATGGAAACACATTCGTGATACTAAGGTTGACATGGTTATTAAAAGGTTATAGAACGCTAACGAGCAAAAGTATAACCAGTATAATATTAGGAACGGAAGGTAGTAGCGATTATGAACTGGAAAAGAATGGGTATTAAGAAGTAAAAGCTCTAATGCTAAAAGCTATAATGAGAGTCTGTGCAATAGACTTGAAAGAATTTGGAATGATCACTTAACGCGGATTGAGTTTTCTCACGATAATAGATCGTATGTCAGGTATCGAGATGTCGTCTTATGAGATCTTTGAGGGAAGACAATGTCGATCTCCCTTATGTTAGGATGAAGTTGTAGAGCGCAAGATGCTCGGACCAGCAGTGGTCCAAAGGACCAAGAATATAATAGATCTAATCAGAGGACGGCTGGGAGTAGCCCAAGATGGATATAAGAAGTATGCTGATTTGACAATGAAAGGACAAAGAGTATGAAAGAGGGAACCTTGTATTGTTAAAAGTATTCCCTTAAAAAGAATTGATGAGGGTTAGAAAGAAAGGAAAGTTTAAGTCCACGAATTGTTGGACCCTTGGATATATTAAGACGTATGGGGAAGTTAGCATAAGAGCTAGCGCTACCCCCGAACATGTAGCAAGTCATAACGTGTTTCACGTATCAATGTTAAGGAAGTGTAATTCGAATGCCAAATAAATAGGGGCATATGAGCGCATAGGCATGCGACCAGACATAACCTATAGGGAGCAACCAGAAAGGGTTATAGATCGAAAAGGAACAAGTGCTTAGGAGAAGGGTTATCAAACTAGTCAGAGTTTGATGGAAGAACCACAATGTGGGAAAATTTACTCGAGAGTTAGAAAGTGCAATGTTAAGAAAGTATCCCTATTCATTTTCTATCTGATTCCGGGACGGAATCCTTTTAAGGAGGGGAGACTGTAATAACCCCAATTTTTGGAAAATTTTTGAAACCCTTATGAATAGTGTTTTTGCTGAATGAGAAAACTTTTCATGCCACACTAGGTAGGGGTTCTTTTATGGATATTCTGAGATTTTATTGGCACTCTGTATGACATATAAGTGTATGTAAAGATCGTCAGAATCCAATTCCGAACACTTTGATTTTCCCGGAAATCCACTAGATACGGAAAGAATTGAGTATAAGGTAACAGGATAAAAAGGATTTAAATTAAAGGATTATAAGAGAGGATCATAAAAGGAATACAATATATTGAGAAAGGTTAAGGGAACCTAAGTAATGTATGATCCCTCAAATGATAAACGAAAACGAAAGTTAAGCGAACCGTATAACAGATCAGCGGTCATTAGGCAAACAATTAGGAAGTTAATCAAAGGGATTAGAGAGGATGATGTCACCCAACCAATGAGAAGAGGACAAGGAGGGGAGGATGACATCATGAGGATGACCTAAGCATGACATAAGGGAAGGAGGTGTGGTTGATTAATAACCACACAAATTTCATGGTTAAAAAGGTAAGTTACCAAAATCAAAAGCTAGTAACCAAGCAAACAACTCACAAAACACAAAGATATTTCATTTTTTCATGAAGCTCTCGGCTTCTTTCTTAACAAAATGAAGATCCAAGCTCCACCACTTACTATTTAGCAAGGTATTTATCTAAGCTTCCCCATGGATAGTTACATACTTCCTATAAGTTTAAGCTTCTAATTCCAAGCCAATCTTTTTCTATAAATCATGGAAGAAGATGGTGAATAGTGTTTTTCAAGAACTAAATTTGTGTTCTTGAAGTTTTGTTTAGATTAAGCTTGGATAAGGACTTTAAGGGTGATTCCAAGCCATTCTCTTGATTCTCCGCTCTCCAAGGAAGGTATAAACTACAAACCCTAGCTTTAGTTTTGAATAATTAGGAATGAATATGTTTGATATAGTATATGTGAAGCATGATGCTTGTTTGTTTAAAGTTTGGTTGAGTTTGTAGAGATTAGTTGGTTTGGTGGTATTTTTGGAGTTGTAAATCTTGATAATTAGTTAAAGAACCTAAGTAAAGCTTTTAGTTCATGTGGGGAATAAGTATAAATTGTTAATGTTGAGTGTTGGGGCTGTTATGATGTAGTTTGGATGGAGTTTTGATTGGGTTGTGAATTGGGGTTGAATTGTGGTGGATTTGGAATGGTATAAATTTGGGAAATCGCGTAAACATAGCCGTCATAATGCCCGATTTACCGTAGACTGTTTTTTTTGTTCTTAACATCAGAACCCTTGAACTCACTGCTAGGTTTTGACCATTTCTATGTTTAGATAGTTCATGTTACGAGCTTCGTTTTGATATGTGGTTCGTTTGATTCCGATGAACGGTTTAGGAGAAACGGCCGTTTTAAGTAACGACGTTTCGCGAACGAACCCTTACCCCTCGCCTTACTTTGAAACATAGGTTAAAGACCTTAAAGGACTAATTGAAGTATGAAACATTTATGTAAGGTGTAATAGGCAGTTGGTAAGACACTCGCGAAGGAATCGCCTTAAAACTCGTAATGGTTAAATTATTAAAAATGGTGGAGCCGAGGGTACTCGAGTGACTTAAGAGAATCACTAAGCGCAAAACGAGCGTTAGAGTCTGATTTAGTTAGAGTATAGATTTACAAGTGACTTTGGTTTAATTCCAACTCACATGTTGTTTATAGGTTACCAGACTCGTCCCAAGCCATTAATAACCCTCAGTCGCTCAGGCAAGTTTTCTACCCGTATAACTGTTGTTGTGATGTATATGTGTATATGCATGATCTTGCGATAAATGCATATTTGTTATTAGCAAATTCTTGCGATATATTGTAGCATGTGATATGGTATATATGCATGCCTGTTTCATATTCTTGGATTATATATCTGTTGGTTAAAATACTTACAGTTGCATAATACCTATGCTAGAAATAAGCGGTATTGAGTTTACCCTTAGTATAGGGGATCAAAAGGTGAACATATTTCTAAATCGGGAGTCGATGTTCCCGAGTATAATATATATATATTTTTATATATATATATGGTTATAGTTTTCAAAACTATTAATCGAATAAGGTTTATTCGATAACTTTAACTTTATTTTATTATTGAATATTATTTCGAATATTCATCCGAGGACTTATGACTCCTTTATTTTATTATTGAATATTATTTCGAATATTCATCCGAGGACTTATGACTCCTTTATTTTATTATTAAATATTATTTCGAATATTCATTCGAGGGCTTATGACTCAGTTATATTATTAATGATTATTAATTGAATATTCATTTGAGGATGTATGACTCCGTTATTTTATTTAATGAATATTATTTATAATATTCATTCGAGGTATTATGACTCCGCTTATTATTTAATAATATTCTTTATTTTATTAAAGAATGATGTTTCGATAATCAAACTTACTTTTGATATTCAAATAAAGATATTACTTTCGTATAAGTATATCTTTAGTTATTTAATACTCATTTCAAGTATAAGTCTTACAACTTCTACTTCAATTATTTGTATAAAGATTATTCTTTATGGGAATATTATTTAAATAATAATATTCAGACATTTTCTAAATATATTGGGACTGATTTACTTCATTAAATCAGCATTACTCCAAACACTCTTTAAAGTGTTTTCGAGTCTTCAAAATGATTTTTAAAAGTTAGAGCGGATCCCAAAACTCATTTTTATATTTAAGATCTTCCTTTTAAAAAGGGGATTTAAATACTCGCTCAAAACTTGAGGGATCCGGCTCTATGGTGTATTTTATATTCGCAACAAGGTTGCAGTTTTGGTAAATGAATTGATTACTTACCCAACATTCGGGAAGTAAGTCTATCTATCGAGTCGGCATAAGCAACATGGGCTCAGTGGGCGTCCATGATAGTGTAAGTGGCTCAGTGGGAGTCCATCAAATGCGTAAGTGGCTGAGTGGCAGTCCAGCATAAGGTCCTATTGCGACCAGGGTGATGACCAGTGGGGAATTCGTCCATCTACTAGTAGAAAAGGTTACTTATTGGTATCTTTGCCTGATCAGCAAGATATCGGGTTTATGCCACAATTCTTTTTCCCTTCCAAAAATTCATTGGATGTTACAAACTCTGTTCATACTTTACATGACAGAGGTTTTCAGGGACTGTATAAGGAAGATGTATATGTGGATATATATATCGGAACTTAATGAAGTATATCATAACTTCATTTCCTTCAAAATATTTCAAAGATTGAATCTATTCAAGTTTTATCTTGTAGTCTCATCAGTGTGATGAACTTTTGAAACTAATTATAACTTGAACGATGGTAGTTCAAGTAGTGTTTGGAAAAGATATAAGTATATTGGAGTATCTTGTAACTTCATCTTTTAAACTTATATCTAGTAAATGATTATCTTATGCATGACAAAGATTTTCAGAAAAACGTTGAGACAAGGTTAGATATATGAGATCACCTTACAACGATATTTTTATACAGTTATAAACTGGAACTCCGGGTATATTATACATGGCAGAGGATTTCAAAGATTTTGAAAAGTATATATGTATATATACTGAATATTTTGCGATTTCATCGCATTAAAATATCAAACTTGGTTCATTTCTTTTGACCAAGACTTTCATGAGTACTATAAGAATGCTCATATATTGTTAATTATTATACATATTATTTCGGTGAGCTTGTTGCTCACCCTTGCTTTCTTCTTTCAGCACACAACATCAGATAGATAAGATGAACAGGACCAAGCTCCCAATTCGCAAGCGGATAGGAAACGTTCCGCAGCTTTCTGGAAGCGTTGAGGCCGCTGTAGCTGAGGTAGAAATAACCAATAGGCTAAGTTTTCAACTAATAATGTACCAGACTTATGTATATTATGAATTGTAATAATGGCAAAGAAATATAAATTTATTCAGAAACCCTTTTAAGGTGTAATGACATATAATTGTGGAATAAAACGACTCGTGTTATTTTTGGATATTCATCTCTGAGACTATAACTTATGATGTGTGTGTTTATTGTGGGGTCACAGTACAGAGTAGTTGATTGTTTATTAAGATTGGGTGTTATTAAGGGAAATGGAACTCGTGACAACCCGGATCCCCGACCCCGGATTTGGGGGTGTTACAGCAGCCAAGCCAAATAGAAACATGGTGGATAAGTCAAAATTTAAATGTTTCAAATGTGGCTTGGTAGGGCATTTTGCCAGTGAGTGTAGAAAGTCAGATTCCAGTAAGAAAAAGTTTGAGTCTGTGGATTATAAGCAAAAATATTTTGATCTACTCAAGCATAAGGAAAGGGCTTTTATTACACAAGAAAATGACTGGGCAGCAGATGGTCTGGATGAAGATGAAGATGTCAGCTATGTCAATCTAGCCCTAATGGCCAAGTCTGATGAGACAGAGACAAATTCCTCAAGCAATCAGGTAATTACCACAAACCTTGCATATTTATCTAAAGCTGAGTGTAATGATTCCATAAATGACATGTCTACAGAATTATATCATCTGCGTGTTACACTTAAGTCTCTTACTAAAGAAAATGCTAAAATCAAAGAAAACAATTTGTTTTTAAGTGGGAGGAATAATGTGCTTGAGTCTTAGTTTATTGATTTTGAGAAATTAAGAATTGAGTGTAAGATTGCTAAGGAGGAATTAACTGAGTCCTTGAAAAAGGAAGAAATTTTAAAGAAGCAGCTCGACCGTGAACAAGAGGTGATTAAAGCATGGAAAACATCCAGGGATGTCCATGCTCAAATCACCAAAGTTCAAGAAATCGAGTCCTTCTGTGATGAAGACTGGAAAAAGAACAAAGAGAAACTAGAACCTAATTTGGTAGATGGACTGCTAACAGATGTAGACTCGATGGATGATGAGGACTATCCGTCGGATAACAAAAAGTGTTATCCGTCGAATGATGAAAATCCTCATCCGTCGGCTGTGAGCAAGCCCATTAGCAAAGCCAAACTAGTTAAGCTGAATGAGAAGTATGGGTCTGTTTCCAAGAACTTTGTTTCAGGAGAGTCAAGTCAAGTTAAGAAAGGGAAAAAGGCTAATGTTGGTCACATGACTGTCAAACAGTTAAGTGATAGACTTGAAAAGATTGAGGTAAAAATAGAGACTAAAAGGAAAAACAATAGGAATGGTAAAGTAGGGATTAACAAACACAATAACTACACACCTGATAAATATGCTCCTAGAAAAATCTGTGTCAAGTGTGGTAGTGTAAATCATTTGTCTGTTAATTGCAAATCTGTCATGCCTACTTCCATGTCTATGAAACCTCAATTTCCTATCATGAATGTCATGCCTCCCATGCCTGTTAATGCTATGTCTACACAGAACATGAATTCATAATTTTCTAATATGCCATTTGCACCTAATCCTTATTATGATGAATATAGTATGCCGCAAATTCCATTTAGCATGCCTTACTGGAATAACATGTTTACCCAAAGCATGTCATTCCCTGTTAGTCATAATATGCATGATAATTTTGTTGCAATGAATGGTTTCAAAGGCCCAACTCAAATGACTAAGGATAAATCTGAAATTTCTAAGTCAAATGAAATAAGACCTAAGAAACAGAAAAAGAAAGCTAACAAGGCAGGACCCAAGGAAACTTGGGTACAAAATCAACTTGATTTGATTTTGATGTGTGCAGGGAAACAGAAAGAATCTTTGGTACTTGGATAGTGGTTGTTTAAGACACATGACTGGTAATTCTACCCTGCTCACAGAGTTTAAGGAGAGAGCTGGCCCAATTATTACTTTTAAAGATGATAGCAAGGGTTATACTGTGGGATATGGCTTGATTTCAAAGGACAATGTCATCATTGAAGAGCTTGCCTTGGTGGATGGTCTCAAACACAATCTGTTGAGTATCAGTCAGCTTTGTGACAAAGGCAATTTAGTAACCTTCAATTCAGAAGCCTGTTTTGTGACTAATAAAAGAAGCAACAAAGTGGTTCTCACTGGTGTGAGAAAAGGAAATGTGTACCTAGCTGATTTCAACTCATCTAATGTAGATTCTGTAACTTGTCTTTTCAGTAAAGCAAGTCAAGATGAAAGTTGGTTATGGCACAAGAAGCTATCCCATTTAAACTTCAAGACCATGAATGAGCTGGTAAAGAAAGAACTGGTAAGAGGCATTCCTCTAGTGGAGTTTTCAAAGGATGGATTGTGTGATGCCTGCCAAAAAGGGAAGCAGATTAAAGCATCATTCAGGAAGAAACTTGATTCAACAATTGAAGAGCCTTTGCAACTGCTTTACATGGATTTGGTTGGATCAGTCAATGTATTGTCCATCTCAAGGAAAAGATTTTGCCTAGTAATTGTAGATGATTTCTCAAAGTTCTCTTGGACATATATCCTAAAGTCTAAAGATAAGGCTAGTGAAATCATCATCAATCACATAAGGCAAGTCAATAATCATCCTGATTTCAAGGTTAGAAAAATCAGGAGTGACAATGGAACTGAGTTCAAGAATTCTGTCATGAGAGCATTTTGTGAGGAAAATGGGATTTTGCATGAGTTTTCAGCAGCAAGGACTCCACAACAGAATGGAGTAGTGGAAAGGAAGAATAGATCACTTATTGAAGCTGCAAGGACAATGTTTGAAGAATCTAAACTGCCAATATATTTCTGGGCTGAAGCTGTAAATACTGCATGCTACACTCAGAATATTTCTCTGGTTAATCAAGCAAGATGCATGACTCCCTATCAATTGTTCAAGAACAAGAAGCCAACTCTAAACTTTCTTCATGTCTTTGGTTGCAAATGCTATATTCTGAGAAATCAAACTGATCAAAATGGGAAGTTTAATGTTAAAGCAGATGAAGGAATTTTTGTTGGATATGCTGTTGGCGAAGCATATAGAGTCTACAATCTAAGAACCAACATTGTTGTGGAATCAATACATGTTGTGTTTGATGATAAAAAGATTGAAGGACTGAAAGATGGAGATTACCATGAGAGCCTCAAATTTGACAATGTGGAGATGGTTAGTGATGACAGTGATGATGAAAGTGATCAAAAGAATGTATCTAAGGATAATGCAGATAAATTTACCACCAATGAAGCACAAAACTCAACATCTGTCGAGTTACACAATGCTTCATCTGTCGGAAGGTAATCTGAGTTATCCGTCGGGAGACAACTTGCTTCATCTGTCGGTACTCAAAATTCACCATCCGTCGGGTTATCAAAAGGAGCAGGAAGTCAAGGTAGATCACTTATAGAAAATTTCCCTTTCTCAAATCAAAGATCCACAAACTCAGGGGGAGTTTCAAATAGTCAAAACTCAATCACACATCAAGACAATAATGAGGTTTCTTCATCTAGATCTAATCTACCTCAACAAAGGAAATGGACAAAAGATCACCCCTTTGAGCTTATCATTGATGATGTTACTTCTAGAGTTCAAACAAGAAGAGCAGCTCAGGAAGAATGTCTCTATAGCAGCTTTCTTTCCAAGGAAGAACCAAAGAAGGTAGAAGAAGCTTTGTTGGATCCTGATTGGATCTTAGCTATGTAGGAGGAGCTAAACCAATTTGAAAGGAATAATATGTGGAAGCTGGTACCCAAGCCTAAAGGAAAGAAACCAATAGACACCAAGTGGGTATTCAGAAACAAGATGGATGAAAATGGTATAGTAGTCAGGAACAAAGCTAGATTGGTTGCTAAGGGCTATTATCAACCAGAAGGAATAGATTATGATGAAACATTTGCTCCTGTTGCAAGACTTGAAGCCATCAGAATCTTCTTAGCCTATGCGGCCCATGCCAATTTCAAGGTCTATCAAATGGATGTCAAAAGTGCCTTTCTGAATGGAGATTTGGAGGAAGAAGTATATGTCAGTCAACCTCCTGGTTTTGAAGATCCAAATTTTCCAGAACATGTCTATTATCTTTTGAAAGCACTTTATGGACTGAAGCAAGCACCTAGAGCCTGGTATGACACTTTATCAAAGTTCCTTTTGGAAAATCACTTCACAAGAGGTAATGTAGATAAAACTTTATTTTTCAGGAATGTTAATGGCTCTAGTATACTTGTCCAAATTTATGTAGATGATATTATCTTTGGCTCTACCGATGAGAAACTTTGCAAAAAGTTTGCCAAATTGATGCAAAGTAAGTATGAAATGAGTATGATGGGAGAATTAACTTACTTTCTTGGTTTACAAGTTAAGCAAGTTAGTGATGGAATATTTATTAGTCAAACAAAATATATTTTTGATCTTTTAAGGAAGTTTGATCTAATGGATTGCACATCTGCAAAAACTCATATGGCCACAGCAACTAAGCTTGAATTAAACACTACTGAAAAGTCTGTGGATATTTCAAGTTATAGAGGCATGGTTGGCTCACTTCTGTACTTAACAGCTAGTAGGCCAGATATAATGTTTGCTACATGTTTATGTGCTAGATTTCAGGCTTATCCTAGAGAATCTCACTTAATAGCTATTAAGAAAATTTTCAGGTATCTCAAGGGAACACCAAACCTTGGCATTTGGTACCCTAGAGATTCTGGTTTTGATCTAACTGGTTATTCAGATGCAGATTATGCAGGTTGTAGAATTGATAGAAAGAGTACTAAGGAACCTATCAATTTCTAGGAAACAAGCATGTGTCCTGGTTCAGTAAAAAGCAGAACTCAGTTTCTACTTCCACAGCTAAAGCTGAATATATTGTTGCTGGCAGCTGCTGTGCACAGATTTTATGGATGAGAAATCAATTGCTAGACTATGGTTTGCAAGTTGAGAGGATTCCTATTTTCTGTGATAACACGAGTGCAATTGCCATCACTGAAAATCCAGTGCAACATTCAAGAACAAAGCACATATATATCAAGTATCATTTCATAAGGGAACATGTAATGAATGGTACTGTGGAACTACATTTTGTTCCAAGTGAGAAGCAACTTGCAGATATCTTTACCAAGCCACTGGATGAATTCACCTTTTCAACGTTGGTAAGTGAGTTAGGTATGCTTAATTACTCTTAAATCTATCTGAATTATTTTGCAATTGTTATGCAGCCAGAAATTTAAATGATTTTTCAGTCTTGGATGAAATTTTGGCTAAGTCAAAATTTACATCTCGACGGATGACTCTTATCCATCGAGTTTGGTCATCTGTCGACATACAATTTGCTAATAAAAATCAATTACTTTTCTGGAATATTTTATGTCTCAATGGATAACTGTTTATCCTCATCCGTCGAATTGTCTTAATCTCAGCCGTTAATTCTCTGTACATTATCCATCGAGTATACTTACAGTTTGTAAGCATTACACGACAGATAATGGGTGGAATTTTTACAATTTATTTTTAAACGGCTATTTTAGACAATTTCTATTGGTTACTCTATTTTTACTTTATTATTTTTTTAGTTATTTTTTAGATAGTATAAAAGCTTATTTCATTGTAATTGTTTTCTTTTATGATTCTCAAATTCAACTGCTCTAATTTCATTCTCTCTCAAGCACTTATTCTTCTTCTCTTCAAGCTTTTATTCTCTAACAATGGCACCTTTTGTAAAGATTATGTCTCAAAATGGGTTCATTTATGAGAAGAATAATTTCACTGTATTAGTTAACAAGGGTATTCAGCAATCGGATGACTATCACAAGATGATGGACTTTGTGAAGAATTGCAAGCTCAATTATGCCATGTTGGAATCACCCACAATCTTCTGTGAAGTTGTTGAAGAGATGTGGACCACTGCTACCTACAACTATACTGACAAGACCATCACTCTAACAATCAAAGGTAAAGAATTATGTATCAATAGCGATGTGATAAAAGCATGTTTCAAAATTCCTGATAACAATGTGACTTCACCACACAATGACACTGATATTATAAATATGCTTAATTCCATGCACTATGCACTTCCTACTTCTAAACTGAGTGATATTAGGAGAATGGGTCTTAGGAAGGAGTGGAGTTCTTGTGTGATGTAGTTACAAAGGTTTTCTCAGAAAAGATCAGTAATTTTGATTCAGTGAATATTTCCATGCTTAATATGCTATATATGCTAGTTACAGATAAATTTTATAATTTTAGTGACCTTGTCTTGTTTGAGTTAGGTTTTAAATTAGGTGAGTTAGCTAAAAGAGGTAAGAATGTGTATTATGCTAGATTTCTTATGTTATTGGCTAACCACCTCTGTGAAGAGATTGTGCTTGAGAACCCTAACAACAAACTGGATTGTTGGGTTCAAAAGAGAAGGCTCATTGCAGATTTGAACAGGGCCAATCATCACAAGGATGTGCCAATGTTCTACTTTCCTGTAATGCAGGCACCTCTGGTAAGTGAGGTAAGTTCATCCATCCCTACAACTATTCCAACCTCCACAATTTCTTTGAGTTCAGGAGTAGCTATGGTAACTGTGCCAATGACCAAACAATTGCCTACCAAAGCTGCCAAACCTACTACTATTTCCAATTCCAAATCAAAGAAAACCCCCTCTGGTATCTCTCAAAAGATGCCAGTTGAAAAATCCACAAAAGCCAAGGAAGGGAGTGTGAAGAAGGGAAAGTCAGGTGAGGGAAGGGGTGAACATCAAAGAAACCCCAAGAATAGGGTTGGAGAGTTGAGTGAATCCCAGCCTAGCCACACTGCAGTTTCCCAACAAACTGTAGTGCTTAAAAAGGATAAAAGCTCACTTCTAGCTGCATCCTCCCAAAAGGATGTAGTTATTGAACAAAGCTCTCAACCAAGAGCACAGGCCAAGAGGGTTAGGGACACAAGCTCACCCCAAACTTATACAAGAAAGAAGAAATCTAAAACCTCTGGGGATGTACAGGATACACACACAGTGCAAACTGGTGCTAAAGACATAGTCACTGCACCTTCTCAAGTTCAGTTTGATGTGGCTCCAATAAATGTGGAGTCCCAGCCAAAATCTCTAGTTATAGAAGCACCTCAAACACCATACTCACCAACAAATTCTCTGGATGTGGATATGATAAACACATCAATTCCTGATTCCCCTTTTTAACTCTGTTGGGGAAGCCAAAATCCAGTGCAAGTGAGCATCATCTTTTAGATGATTTGTTGGCTCACTTGCCAATTCTTTCAGAAACTATTATGTCATATGTGCCTAAAATTTCTTTAATCAGCACAGAGTCAACAATAGTTTCTCTTCCCACCTCATTCATTTCTACTCTCTCAACGGATATTGCTCATCCGCCGAGTAGTGATTGTATCCCGAAGGATAAGCCTAACAGCAGTTATCCGTCGGACAACAAAACCACTCACTCGATGGATATCACTCATCCGTCGAGTATCTCTACACAACTTCAAACTTCAATTATTTCAAGTGCAGAAGATTTAGTGGTTGTACAGTCACTCTTAGGATTGAGAGAGCAGAGTGTCTTGAGTGAGAGGCTGGGTTGCTCTCAGGCAAAAGGAGAGGAAATAAGTGAAAATCTGCAATCCATTTCTTCAGGATTGGCAAAAGGGAGTGAGAGGAGTCCCACCTTAGTAGGTGATGGTGAGGGTGTGAGGGTGGGAATCCAGGGTGAGACCCTGATGCAACAAAAGAGAGAACATGAGAGAAAAACAGGTACAGAGGGTATAAGGGTGGATCCAGCCATTGCTCATGAGTCAATGATTGTGGATGATGCAGAAAAGGAAAGACAATTTCTACAACATTACAAAGCTGTAATTGATAACATTTCCTTGGATGTTGACACTTTTACTCATCCTGTGTCAGCCTATCAACTGTTGGCTCCTCAGGGCAATGAGGAGGCAGAGAAGACTTTAAATCTAGTACATACTTCAGAATCTCTACAAAGGGATAAAGCTGCTGTTAATTTAATGCCTTCTACAGCTGGTGAGCCATCTGAAGAATTTGGTAAATTCTAATGATGATGACTTTGTTTCATTTGATGGAAGCATGAACTTAGGGGGAGATGAAGACCCAAGTTCTATTCCAGATCTACCTGAATGGGCATTGACAAAGGAGTCTACACCAGGACAATTCAATGTATCCTTAGTCAAACAAATCATGTCTATCCAAAAGGCCATTCAGAACACCTCAAATGCTGACACCAAGGCTATTCTTCAAGCCCACCTAGATTCTCTATATCTCATGAAGCTACAGCAATTAAGACAGAATTTGAGTGTGGATGAACTCAAAAAGGATATAGCTGACTTGAAGACCTACAACAGTGAGAAGCTGGATTCAATAATGCCCTATGGTACCATGCAGGATATGCTCCTGAGACTGAGAAGAGAATCAGATGCTGAAAAGAAGTTGGCCAAATTGGAGGACAGAGTTCAAGTTATTGAAAACTTTGTGGTCACCATTCTTCAAAATCAACAGTCTCAAACCAGTCTTCTAATGCAACTGGCTAAAGCACAAGGCTTGACTCCTCAACTTGATGATAACAAAAAGGGGGAGAAAGGACCAAGTGAGGGGGAGAAACTTCATATACAAATTAGTAAAGTAATTGTGCCTTCAATTACTGTCTCAAAGCCACCAGTTGCAGATGGTATAGATCTAATTCAAGCAGCAGCAGCTAACTTGAAAGTTGCTGAGAAGGAAAAGTTGAGTTTGGTCAACTGGAAGAAGTGATGAGGAAATACAGAAAAAGTTTGAACTTGTCAGGGAGCCAGTTAAGTCAGCCATCCATCACTCTCAAGTCAAGCAAATCAGTGTGCATGAGATGAGCATGAATTATCTGGAAAGAGGACAATCTTCCTGCATCAAGTCTCCAAAGGCTGAAATGATTCTTAAACCAAGGGCAAACTACTCAAAATCATCTTTGAAGAACCCCTTGGACACTGTGTATGAGACACCCAAGCCTGATGAAAAGAAGCTTCTGTCAAGATCAATTGTCTTCTATAAAGATCCAGCTGATTCAATTTCTAAAAGAAGGATTGCTAAAATTGTCAGAAATGGGAAAGAAATTTGTGTGGTAGCTGGACACCCTCAATTTGCTCAAGCAAGGAGAGAAGAAAAAGCTAGATTGAAGCAGGAAAAGAAGCAGGCTGCTCTAGATGCTAAAAAGGCTAAACAAAAGAGAGAGCAGATTGTTATCTTGGCCAAGCTACATGCTGTAAACACATCACAACAAATTCCCTCTCAACCATCTGAAGCTACTGAATCAAGGAAGCAAGTTGAAGAACAGAAGAAATCTCCAAGAAAGAAAGAATTGTAGCAAGGAAGCAAGTTGAAGAACAGAAGAAATCTCCAAGAAAGAAAGAATTGGCTAAAAGAACTAAAAGGGAACTGGATATTGTTGACAAGGAATTGGAAGATCAATTTCCTAAGAAATCCACACCAATTACAACTCAAGCAACAAAGCCTTATGTGGTATTTGAAGACATAAAGGTGGTGGATCCCTACAGGAATATTCATGGTGAACCTATTGTACCCAAGGATGAGCCAATAGATTGGGATAACATACCAATTCCAGACTTCAATCTACCAATCCTTAGCAAGCCAAAAAGGACAAAGTCAAGAGCGGTCAAGAAAGTGAAGTTGTCACCTCTCAAATCCAAGTCTGTAGTTAAAACTCAGCCCAAAGTCAATAAGGGAGACTACCTGTACTTGTGTGACATCAAAGAATTTTCTGATCTAAACCTCTATCTGGATGAACTAGATGAGGTGAGAGGAATTGATGCATACAGAAACCTACCTGAAAGGTTAGTGTTCAAGTACAAAGGAGGAAAGGAGATTCAATGGCCACTTCATAGGATTCTTCAAGAGAGCCAAGCTATACTGATTAAAGTTTATTCATCCTTCAAGAAGAACTTTGGGTTCAATATCACTGCAAGAAGACTAGTATTGAAGAAGATTGAAAAACTAAGGAGTGTTAGAGCAAAAGATGCACTCCCAAAGACTCTAATCATCCCATACACAGGGAGAAGAGTGCATCTAAGGCCCTACTGGCTGATGGAGTTCATAGATGACAAAGGTGTGAGAAGATTCTTCAGATTAGAAGACCAATTGAGCATCTCCAGCAATGAGACTCTCTTGGAAATGCAAGGAAAGCTAAATCTCTCAGAATATGATGAATTGGAATTCCACAGGCAGCTCCAAAATCAGATTGATGAAAACAACAGAAATCTTGGAAGAAGATCCAGACCTTCATGAAACTAGAAAATTCTGCTCAGGCTAGAGGAGCATCTTGAAAATGACTGTGAGCTAAACTTTGTACATTTTGTTATTTGAAGCACTTTTCAGTATTATCTACTTTTCTTCAAAGTTGTATATGAAAGGCATATGTCATAGCCTATTTGTTTATTCGAGAATTTAACTCAACTCAAATAAGGATGTAACAAGTAAATAGTGGTTCTATCATCATAAAGATCTCTCAAAGTAACATATGTCAAAGGATTAAGTAACATTGTTCATCTACAGTCTTGAGGACTTCATTCACTGGAAGAAGCTCAAGAAATTGATCAAGCCTCGGTGATATAAATCAAGATTGTGGATTTAATCAAGTGACAGAGATCTCGTCAGGGTATCAATTAATTACAGGGATTTAATCTGAAGAAAATCAAGACATGAAGAAATATCACAGATGTTAGTCATTCATGAACCAGACAGTACATCGGGTGTCAACATTGAAGTGGTGAAATGGATTCATAAGTTTCAGTGATTTTCAGAAGATTGTCATAAGAGTGGTTGTTGTTCAAGATTAGTATTAATTCTCTATTAATTAATTAAATCATATAATTTAATTAAGAAAATAAATTATATCTGCAAAGATTAATTTATTGATTAATTGAATTAATTGGTTAATTAATTCTGAATTAAAATTATGCATTTTTCAGAAATGATTTTGAATTAATATTCAAAATTAAATCAGCAAGACAAATATTTGAACTAGTATGATAATTGGATTGTCATACCGAAAGTCTTTCCAAGCCTTGTTAGATTGTCTTGCCGAAAGTTCTACCAGTTCAATCAATAGTCCTACCGAAAGTTCTACCAGTTCAATCAATAGTCCTACCGAAAGTTCTACCAGTTAAAAGGATTGTCTTGCTGAGCTAACAGGATTGTCTTGCCAATTAAAATCAAAGGTTGATTGAATATAAAAGAGCAGCAGCTGATGTTCAACAGACAGCATTGAATATCACAACAAACACTAAAGAACACAGAACAAAGAAAAAACAGAGAACTTATTGCAATTTCTCAGGACATTAATTTCTAGTATTTATTGTTAAATCTAAACCACTAGAAATCCTTCTCTTGTTCTTGTGTTACTATCTAGCGGATCAAAATCCCTAGAACTTAATCTCAAATTGCATTTAGCATTTGATCCTTTTTATTTCAAAAATAGAAAAAGTTCATGTCGAATTTATTCTAGATTTGGAATAATTTATTTGGGATTAATCCCTTGTAAACGATACCGTTGTCGTAACACCTTTCAAGTTTAATAATAGTTCTATTTAACTCGAATTTTGTTTCACTTTTTTATTCCGCATTTTATTCGATTAAACGGTATAGTTTGTATTCAACCCCCCTTCTACAAACATATTGGGACCTAACAATTGGTATCAGAGCCTTCTGATTAACGAACAAATCAAGATCCTAGACTTTTGTTGTGACGGCCTCAACCCCGGAGTCAGGAGTTGACGTCACCAACAACCATAATAACAATCATAATTCAGTCCAATTCAATAATAATACATAACTATGACCCCTTTTTCCAAGACCTTTTCCAGGTTTAGGTATGACTTAGGTTACTCAACTATCACAACCCAAATTACCTTACACAATCCTGACCACTAATTCAATGCAGCAACTCATCAGACCTCATCTGGTCTGAACACAACTACCTCAGAGGAGCCTGACACGAAAGGAGCTGGAACTCTGCCCTGACTACCGCACAAGAATCTCTTAGGCATCTGCAATACATATATAAAACATTATGCAAGGGTGAGCAATCAATTGCTCAGCAGTACCACTATATGAATAACAAGTAAAACAGTTTAAAGTAAAACAGTTATGGGAACATAATTCATAACTTGCCAGAAATATGTAAAACATGATATAAACTAGATATTTAAAACTAGCATGCTCTGTAAAACAAGATCAACAGTCGTGTGATGTGCATAAACAAAACCATAGTTCAATTTTAGCATGCTATTTCCATTTTCAAACCTTCCATTCCATTACAGGAACCATAAAACCATATGTCCCGTTACGGGGACCCAAAATCATTTGTTCTGTTACGGGAACCATAAAACTTGTCCCATCACAGGACCTATAAAACTTGTTCCTCTCTGGGAACCTCAAAATCACTTTGATTTGTTAAACAATTTCAAAACCAAATCAACCAAATCTATTGGGCGTTTAACGGGTGAAGATAGCTGATCAGTCTACCCTCACCGGACAGCGACTAGCGGCCGTCCAGAAATAGAATGTGTTCCGGAACTTGGGAAAAGACTAGCTAGGTCTTTCCCCCACGCTGGACTAATCAGTTAAACAGAATGCCCAGCCCAATTAGCCACTTACGCAACCTCATGTTGGGCCGTTACCGAATAACGGGCCTCTTATGCAACTCCAATAGATCAACTGAATTCCCTTTTTGCCTTTTTCCAAAATTCCACAACACAGGTGGATTAAAACATTCCACGACATAGGTGGATTAAAACATTCTCTTTATCCAGTTTCCAAAATCACTGTCACCTATCTCTTTTTTAAAACCATTATGTCACAGCACACTATTCAAATCCTCTTTTTATTTAAATCACATTTAGAGATAGGTGTTTTCGGAAGATACTTTTCCCCAAAACATAATTTTAAACAACATTTCAAATACGGGGGGATACGTAACTTAAAACATTTATGTTCCATTACGAGAATAAAACAACAGCTATTCATATATAATGAACCATAAAAGAATGGTCAGGGGTACTTGCCTTGCAGAGCTTTACAACTGATACTAATTGACTCTGAGCCGACTCGGACGCTTCAGGCTTTATCGCTTTACTTATTTGACTATCTTGGATCCGACTTCAACGTTCAGGTCCTTTGCTTAGAACCTTGCTACGCTTGTCGACTGATCACGAGGTTATCTTTAATTCAACCTTCACTTCTGGAGCCCTTCAACTAGAACTTACAGAGCCGAAATACCCTATATTAAACATCTAGGTATTCTTGACATATCCTCGCTAACAACCTACCCATTCGATATCAATTTCCGACTCGTACTTATATATATTATAATAACACACACAACAATTAGGGTTCACATTTACGAACAATAGGTTCGGTGTTCATTTTCGGACAAATACATATACTCATCATTCTACAAAAATTAGGGTTATTACTTTGGCAAAACAGTTCGCCACCACATACAATCAAATTTCATATACAACATATATAAATATATATATTTATATATACTCGTTCGACAGCCCGATAATTACTGGATAAGCTCCCGTATTTCCGTAGGTCAATTTTCCGGAAATCGGGCAACATCTCCTTTGTTTATCGGACTATCCCGTCGAACAATTCGACGTCTCATTCAACAAACAACCCAAGCAAACAATTCAATCAACATAATTTACAATCCAATTTATGAACCCAACTTCGATTTACAATAACTAATTGTCATATCGAGAAAAATAATTTTATGAATTGATTATTATTATATCGATTTAGGACTCAGAATATCTCATCACGGTCCACCGTCAGCTCGCCAAGGCTCATCGCCGACGGCGGCGAAATTTATTGGTGCCCGATAATATCCGGGTTTCCAAATAAACTCCACCGATTAAAACTATTTAAATAATCATATAATTTATTTTAATTATTTCTAAAATAATCCGAATTAATTACAAGTAATTTTTCATTCGGATTTCTAGAATAATTCCTGAATAAACCATATGAAAATTCACTGTTGATTTTTTATACTCACTTTGACTAACCAACAATAAGCCATTCGGCTTTTCAGAAATACAAATATTCAAGAAGCTGAACCAACAGTAAAATAAAGTCGCACAATTACACAAGGAGCACGCGCCAGCTACCCCACCGGAAAACAACCCGTCGGCAACCAAATCGAAAGAATAAGCACAGCCCAGTACTGATACATGCACACACCTAAGTGTATATACATGCATCAATTCAACAAACGGAACCAGAAATTGTAACCGGAAAAGAAAAAGGCGGTGGCTGGAAAAACAGAACTCAGGCGATACGACTTACCGTGAGCAGAGGGAAGCAGAGAAAAGTCGAAGACGAGGAAAGAAAACAAAAAAAACAAAAGGAACAGGGAACAATTCAAGGGAGTATACAGAGATGAACCCGTGAGAATTGAATAGAGAAAGAGAGAAATGGAGGTGAGAGAGACTGAGGTGGGATGTTCGGGTCAGAGAAAAGAAATCGGGCATAAATATTATCCTGTCACAACAATTCAAGACATGTGTCCACTAAAAAGGATACGTGTCCTCTTCATTTTAAAAGAAAAAAAAATCGTAATTCTGACACCGAATTGCAAATAAAAAAAACTTACACCGCTATTAAAATTTATCAAAATAATTCCAAAATAATCTTAAAATTTTATACATATCCCGAAATTTATAAAATACAAATTTCGAAATTTTTAACCCATTTTTGGAAATGCAACTTATATCCGCTTTTATCAATTAAACGAATCGACGCACGGGTGAAACTAACTCCGAAAATTCCTAAAATAATTTTAAAATTCTCAGAATAATACGAACTTAATAAAATATAAGTTTCATAATTTTTGAAGATTTCCATAATTAAATATGGATTTTACCATTAAACACACTCAGAAAATCATTTATAAATAAATAATTAATGAAATATTTATTTCTCAATTTATAAAGTCCTAAAAATAATCAGTGAAATTATAAAGTCATAAAAACAATTTTAGAGACAATCCAAGTATTTATGGAAATAAAACTGCAATAACACCATTTTTAACAACAATACAAAATCATACAATCATTAATTAACCACGCAATTCAATTCCCTATACTAGTAATCACATACACATAGTGACAGAGTAATAACCCACTGACTGAACCCGTAAAAATATTTTATTTAATTATTTATTCCATAATTACCCATTTAAATAATAATAAAAATATACGGGTCGTTATATCCTTCCCCCCTTAAAAAGATTTTGTCCTCAGAATCTGACTTAACTAAATAAGTGAGGATATTTGTCAAGCATATCTGACTCTAACTTTTAAATAGGCTCTTCTATCCAAGGATCTATTCAAACCATACTCAGTATAGACATAAATTCATTCCTAGGGATTCGTTTTTTTTAACGAACTAGCATTCGAATCGATCGTTCCACGCAAAACAAATTCAGATGAGAGCCCCTAGACTCTCAATCAATGACTTAGTTCAAATCAGGTACATATCGCCTTATCATTGACACGTATAACATATTATTTATATATACTGCGACTGCGGCGGTGATACCAACTTATAGACAACTTTACCTATATTCTTTATACCTCGAATGGTTCAATACAATTAGGACTTTACTTGCCCCTTCTATTCAAACTTAACCAATCTCTTCCAAGGTAAAACTTTTGCCTATACCACGATCCTCATTCTATATATTCATGTTCATTTCTTCTCTTCTATTCAAGATATCGATCCCTAAATGGACCTTTCTTGGTTGGTAGTTACTTAAACAACCGAGCTCCTGACCAGAACTTCATACTTTAAGGTTTAATATACAATTGCTACTGTTCAACCCTTCGCGGCATTTCCTTAAGTTTTCAACTTGGCCTTCCTTAGCCCTTAGATGGGCGAGGATGTTATCAATAAATACGATTATACCATGCAAGTACTTTTGATACACTATATTCCTTAATTCCGTATAGACAACTGATACACTTTTTACTCCGCCCACTATCACCAAAACTTATAGCGCTCATAACTCATTCTAATTGCAATCTTTGGTATGTCCTCAGGCTTACCTTTAGCTGACAGTAGTCTGATCTTAGGTCTTCCTCCAAGAACCAACTCTTTCCTTTCATAAATAATCAATTCTATGCAGGGTTACTTATTCCTATTCGCCAACCTTTCCAACTGCTGATAATCATCACGTAACTTCATACATCCATTCTCCTTTCCTATAAATCACATCAGTGTACCACACGGAATGTACCTTGCCTCATTATTCTTTCATCCCACAATCCCGAAGTTTCCTTTACAACTTAATTGATTCCTACTGGGTCTTACGATACGGGCTTTTAACACCAATCCGACTATCTTATGCTCCAAGATTATTCTGGTAAGTCATTTGATAACACCTTTGGGACTTCAGTTATCATCCGAATTTCTTCCAACTTGGGTGCTTCCTTCTTAATATCCCTTATATGCACTAGTTATGCCTTATCTTCTTACTTATGTCCTTGAATACTGATTCCATTATTAGCTTCCGTAGATATTATCGTTTGCTGCTTCCGGTAATCAATTATTGCCCTGGTTCCTTACCAGGGTCTTGAGCAGCTAAACTTTTAATCACATTACAAGTCTTAGCCTTGGCTGTACTGGACATCAAACCTTTTGATGCACTACCTCCCATGCTATCTCGGGAAGTACTTCTATAATTTTTGGCAACATGCCCTACCTTGCCATAGTTATAACAGATGACTCCTGGATTTTCCACCTTACATTCAGACTGCATAATGTCCCTTCTGACTACACCTAAAACATTCAGTATTTGCTTTACACCTTTTCACCATAGTTTCTTACCGCATTGATTACACTCCAATATAGGCGATTTAACCGAATTGGCTTGAGTAGAGCTAGCTAAGGTGTTACTAATTCTATTTAAGGAAATACTTTTCTCTCTAAATTCTTTATTCTTATTCCTTCCGACCTTTTTATGAGACTTCTGACTAGATCCTTCTTGACCTGATGCTTCTTCCATATCATCAATCTTTCGCTTCTTATTTTCTCGTTCTCTAGCGGCTAACTTCTGATCAAATTCAATTACTAAGGCGGCCTGAACTACAGAAGGATACGTCTTGAGTTACAATGCCACCACTCCACTACGAATTTCAGGCTTCAATCCTTGTTGAAACCTCCTTGCCTTCTGAGCTTCTGAGCCCACATAATCTGGTATAAATCTAGCCAACTCTGTGAACTTAGCCTCATACTCAGCTACACTTCTGTCACCTTGCTTCAGTTCTAGAAACTCAATTTCCATTTGGTTCCTTACACAGTCAGGAAAATACTTTTCCAAAAATAACTCAGTAAACCTAGCCCATGGAACAGGGCCTTCTCCTTCTAACGCTTTAGTTGACTCCCACGAGTAATTTGCTTCATTTTTCAAGAAATAGCTCGCATAATCAGTCTTAAGATTCTCACTTACTTGAACAAGATTAAAAGCTTTCTCCATCTATTGTAACCATGCTCCAGCAGCTACTGGATTAGGTTCACCTTTAAACTTAGGAGGGTTAACATTCTGAAAGGATTTGAAACTAGCACTTTGGTTCACTCCTTGCTTGTTGCTGCTGAATAGTAGTTGCTGCTGCTGAACCTGTTGGATTAACTGTAACTGTTGTTGCTGCTGCTGGCGCGACAAGTCTAGAATTTTATTTATAGCTGGACCCTCCGCAAAACTACTATTGTTTCCTTTAGACTGGGTAGCTTTCTTGGGTGGCATCTTCCTTGAAATATATAAATGAGTTTATTCAATAACAAAAATATTTGACAAAAGGTATCACCATTTAAACGGTGCACCTGTATCAGGAAAATGCTGCCCAATCACAGTACCCATGTCTTTAATATCGGGGTCCATTTACAAAAGAAATTTAGATTAGCAGCATTAGCAACAATAGCAGTAACAGAATCAACAACAGTTCAAGAAATCTAAAATACAAAGAAACTAAATGCCGTAGCACAGTTCCTCAATATAACAAGCAACTAACCAACTTCCCATCACTACTCAAGTACAACATCTAAATTTCTCCAACATACCACAAAAGTCGGCTGAATATATTAGTTACACACTATGTAGAACAAGCCAATAAATCGAGTCAAGCTTAAGGGATACTGACTCCACTAAGCGTCATCATCCATGTTTCAACCAATCCTTCTTCTAAGGATGATTTCTTGTCACCCGAAAGTAACCCATCAACTATTGATTTACTTTTCCTGAACCTATAATTCCATCATTAGGTCCTGAACTCTCACGATTACCATTTCTCCAAAGTAATATCTTAATATAGGACTCTCGTTCTTTTCAACAGTCGCTCTTACTTGCTTTCCATAATGAGAACCATCTAATCGCAAAAATTCATTTCCATACACATAGTAATCACATACACATAGTGACAGAGTAATAACCCACTGACTGAACCCGCAAAAATATTTTATTTACTTATTTATTCCATAATTACCCATTTAAATAATAATAAAAATATACGGGTCGTTATATTTGTGATTCTTCCACTCCTTGAATTTTTTATTTACTCAAAAAAATTCATTATGACTACACAAAAAGTTGGAACCGTTAAAATTCCACTGTTCGATAAAGAAAATTATATTATGTGGAAGAAGAAGATGCTCTTGTTTTTACAAGTTGCAAATCCCAAATATCTGGACGTGTTAGAGAAGGGTCCAAAAATTCCAATGGTTATTGAACCAGAGGTTATAGAAGATGATGTTGTAATTACCAAAGCTAGAACC
The DNA here is from genome assembly GCF_009905375.1 of Apium graveolens. Classification (NCBI taxonomy): domain Eukaryota; kingdom Viridiplantae; phylum Streptophyta; class Magnoliopsida; order Apiales; family Apiaceae; genus Apium; species Apium graveolens. The sequence goes on along the minus strand of NC_133657.1, from coordinate 50,328,765 downwards.
TATATAAAAGACCCTGAGGATTTTTCTCCTGCTGAAAAAGAAGAAGCCTCCTTGGATGCCAGCCTTCAATTAATTTTAGTTGATTCCCTTGATCCCTTGATGAACAGACATGTGATGAACTGTAAAAATTCCAAACACATCTGGGAAACTATTGAGGTGATTAATGAAGGCACAGAGGAAGTTCGGGAGAACAAGTTAGAGATCCTAACCTCGGAGTATGAACATTTTAAATCCAATCCAGGAGAAGGAATTACTGAAGTGTTTGAGAGGTACAATGCATTGATCAACAACCTGAACATAAATGGAAAATATTATTCAATCAGGGAGGTCAACAAAAAGTTCCTTTTAACACTGCCAACTCATCTTGAACATAGAATCACTGCCATAAGAGAAGCGAGAGATCTGAATGAGATTTCTTTGGAAAGGCTCTATGGTGTGCTAAAAACCTATGAGTTGGAGCAGATTCAGTAGAAGGAAGTCTACGGGAAAGGAAGAGTGGTCAGCACGTCTACTGCTCTAGTAGCTGAAGAACAACAACCACAACAACAACAACAATCTCAACAGTCAGAGAGAATGGTACAGTCTTCCAAGGCTGAAGAAAATATGATAGTAGCAGAATTTGATCCTCCTACTACAAATCAATCAGGAGATGATTTTTACTCCTTGGAAGAACTGGAGCAATTGGAAGATGAGTCAATGGCCCTGATTGTCAAGAGATTCTCCAATGTTAGATTCAAGAGGAATCTCAAGTTCAAGTACAAGTCCAACTACAACAGATTCTAGAAAGGTGGATCTTCATCCTCTAACACCAGCAGTGGTGGATCCAAAACAGGGATGGTTGATCGAAGCACCATTCGATGCTTTAACTGCAATGAGTTGGGACATTTTGCCACAGAATGCAGGAAGCCAAAACAAGTTAGGAAGAACTCTTATGATTCTAATCAGAAGAGTAAATCTGAAAGGGCTTACTTGGCAAAGGGAAGAAGCTGGGATGATACTGACAGTGAAGATGAAGAAGTTGGGAATCTTGCTCTTATGGCTAGTGATGCAAACACCTTATCGTCAAGAAAAGAGGTAAAATTTACTGATGCTGAATTAGTCTATCATCTAGGAGGCTCTTTAGATTGTGCTCGTCGTGATAATGAAATGTTAACTCAACAAATCAAAGACCTTGAGAAAGAGGTCAATGAATTAAGACTTGTGCACATTAATCAAGATAAATTAAAAGAACAAGTATCTTTTCTAGAGAATAGAGTTGACTGTTATAGACAACTCGAAACTATTCTCAAAGACAAGATCACCGGTCTTGAGACTAAGGTCAAAGCTTACTTTAATTCTTGCTCTAAGGCTAAAGAGTTCTACAATAAGCAAGCTATTAATCAAACATCTGGAGAGGTTATGATTATAATGTTGCTATTGGAGAATTAGGCATAAACTCCCCTCCTCATGTTTGTGCTAAAGGTAGGGAAGTACCACATGTGCTTAAGGGTGTTGATAAACCCCTCTATAAAAAATCAATTGTTGAACCATTTGATGAGACCTCTTTTATTATTCAAGAAGAAATATGTGCTGAAGATCTTGCTAATGAGAAGGTTGTTTCCAAGTCAAGTGTGACGAAAGTTCCAGTCAAAGTTGTGAAAGCAACTAAGACTAACTCAGACACACCTGAGTTGGATAACAAAAATGCTATGCCTACCATGCATAATTTGCCTGTTGCTAATTCCTCTCATAAAGTATGTGGTGTTACTAATTGCATGTCTTGTGCTTTTAATTTGATGGTTGCTTATTTTAATGATAAGCACGTTTCTAGTGATAAGACTACTCCTCGTCAGCATGTGAATAATAAGAAGCATAATAGATCTAAGACTGCTAGTCCTCCTAAAGCTAGAAAGGAGGCATTTGTGCCTAAGCCTAAACAGAAATTTGTCAAGGCTGTTTACAAGGTCAAATGTCCAGTCGTTGAGAAAGTTAAGAACATAAAAGTTAAGAATGTTGTTTTGCCTGATAAAGGCCAATTCTACAAGTATGCCGGACCCAACCAAGTTTGGGTTCCGAAGAAGGTCTAATCCATTTGTATTGTAGTGCATTAAACAGAAAGAACCGGTAGTGTGGATTCTTGATAGCGGATCGTCGAGACATATGACCGGAGATAGAGCCCTGCTATCAAATGTGGTTGAAAAAGATGGTCCAGTGGTTACCTTTGGAGATAACAGCAAAGGTCTAACTGAGGGATATGGTTGTTTGCTAGCTGGTAATGTTATCATTGAAAATGTGTATATTGTGCAAGGACTTGAACACAATCTGCTTAGTATTAGTCAGTTCTGTGATAATGGCTACAATGTTTTATTCGACAAGCTGAAGTGTCAGATTCTGCACAAGAAAAATGAAAAACCCTCCTTGATGGGAATCCGGAAAGGAAATCTGTTCGTAGCTGACATGAACTCTGGAAGCAATTCTGAAGTCAATTGTTTCTATTCAAAGGCATCGTCAGATGAGAGTTGGCTATGGCACAAGAGACTTTCTCATCTCAATTTCAAAACAATGAATTCTCTTGTCAAAAGAGAATTGGTCAGAGGTCTGCCTCAGCTGGAATTCTCCCCAGAAGGACTGTGTGAGCCTTGCCAGAAAGGAAAGTCAAAGAAAGCAAGTCACAGTGGCAATGACACATCCTCCATAACTGGTGTTCTGTAATTATTGCACATGGATTTATTTTGACCAGTTAATGTTCTTGCGATGTCAAAGAAGTGTTACTGTCTTGTGATAGTTGATGATTATTCCAAGTATACGTAGGTTTTATTCCTTCACTCTAAGGATGAAACACCACAAGTTGTGATTGATCATATCAAGTTGATCGAGTTAGATCCTAATGTCCCTGTTAGAGCAATAAGGTCAGATAATGGATCAGAATTCAAGAATTCACTTCTCAATGGATTCTGTACAGACAAAGGGATTACCAGACAATTTTCAGCTCCTAGAACCCCTCAGCAAAATGGAGTGGTAGAAAGGAAGAATCGTACATTGATTGAAGCTGCAAGAACGATGTTAAGTGAATCAGGTCTTCCAATGTACTTTTGGGCTGAAGCTGTCAATACTGCATGTTATACTCAGAATCGAACTCTAATCACAAAGACTTCATGAAAACTCCTTATGAGATTATGAATGAACAGAAACCTTCTATCAAATACTTTCATGTATTTGGTGCCAGATGCTTCGTGCTCAAGGATGGAGATGATCGTCATGGTAAATTCGAGGCAAAGGCATATGAGGGTATTTTTGTTGGATATGGAAGAAGATCATACAGGGTGTATATCATTGATCAACACAAAGTAATTGAAAGTGTCAATGTTACATTTGATGACACTAAACTCCCTAGTATCCAAACTGAAGATCCTTCTGAGAAACTGAAGTTTGATGATATGTCAGATTCAGAATCAGAACATGATCAAGAACCTGAGGTTGTTGCTGGTGAAGAACCTGTTAATCATGATGATACTCAAGGTAATGGTGATGGAAACATTGGCAACAATGGAGATACCACTGCTACTGACGAAGAATCATCAAGTCAACCTGACAACAACTCAGGGGGAGATGCTGAAGGATCAACTAGTAGGACACAACATCCCAATGTGTTTCGAGGCGAATCATCAAGATCAAATCTTCCAAGACAGACTGTCTGGAATAAAGCTCATCCTTTTGAGTTGATTATTGGTGATCCAGATGTTGGAGTCAGAACTAGACGTGCTACTCAAAATGAATATCTATTCTCAGGATTTCTTTCTGAGATGGAACCTAAGAAGATTGAAGAAGCACTGTTGATCCAGATTGGGTGATTGCTATGCAAGATGAACTCAGTCAGTTTGAACATCAACAAGTCTGGAAACTGGTACCTAGACCTACACACAAGAAAGCTGTTAGTACTCGGTGGGCATTCAGGAATAAACTAGATGAAGATGGTGTGGTTACAAGAAACAAAGCAAGAATGGTAGCTAAAGGCTATTCTCAAGCTGAAGGCATTGATTATGATGAAACCTATGCTCCATGGCTAGACTAGAGGCCATCAGGATATTTCTGGCATTTACAGCATTCTTTAACTTTAAAGTTTATCAAATGGATGTCAAGAGTGCCTTTCTGAATGGAAAGCTGGATGAAGAGGTGTATGTAGAGCAACCTCCTGGTTTTGAAGATCCAGATCATTTGGATTTTGTCTACTTTCTTTTCAAGGCTATCTATGGTCTCAAACAGTCTCCGAGAAAATGGTATGACACTCTCTCTGAATTTCTTATTGAAAATAGCTTTATTAGAGGTATCATAGACAAAACTCTCTTTTCTAAAAAGCATAAGAATGATACTATATTAGTCCAAGTCTATGTGGATGATATAATATTTGGGTCTACTAATGATAATCTCTGTAAGAGATTTGCTAAGTTAATGCACAGCAAATTTGAAATGAGCATGATGGGAGAGCTGAAGTTCTTTCTTGGATTACAAGTAAATCAAAGGTTAGATGGAACTTTTATTTTTCAATCCAAGTATCTCAAGGAACTCCTCAAAAAGTACAATCTAGAGGATTCTACATCAGCAAGGACTCCATCAACTACAGCTGTCAAGCTTGGACCATGTGAAAACTCCATTAAGGTAGATGTCACAAGCTATAGAGGTGTGATTGGCTCGTTACTCTATCTTACTGTAAGTAGACCAGATATTATGTATTCTACATGCTTATGTGCAAGGTTCCAAGCGGATCCTAGAGATATTCATCTCAGTTGCTGTTAAACGAATCTTGAGATATCTTAAGGGAACACCAAATCTAGGTATTTGGTACCCTAAAGAATCTGGTTTTAACCTTGTTGGATATACAGATTCAGATTACGCAGGAAGTGTAGTTGATAGGAAAAGCACCTCAGGGAGTTGTCAATTCCTAGGTAGCAGACTAGTCTCATGGTATAGCAAGAAACAGCAAACAGTTTCCAATTCAACGGCCGAGGCTGAATATATTGCTGCTGAAAGCTGCTGTGCTCAGATCTTGTGGATTAGGAATCAGCTACGGGACTATGGCTCTGTATTGAACAAAATACCTATTCTATGTGACAATACAAGTGCAATAGCCATCACCAACAACCCTGTGCAGCATACAAGGACCAAGCACATTGACATCAGGTATCATTTTATTAGAGAGCACGTCATGAATGGTACTGTTGAACTATTTTTTGTTCCAACAGAAGAACAAATAGCAGATATTTTCACTAAACCTCTTGATGAATCCACATTTACAAGATTAGTTGGTAAATTGGGTATGTTGAATAGCTTTTGTAACGACTGGGAAATTTACGTTTATATTATATCAGAATCATAATAAATAAGGTGTGTTAATGTGTCATTTATATGTGATTATCTGTTAAACCCTGTTTGTTATGTGTTACGTGCATTTCGTGTCATTTCTGTATTTTTAAGGTATTTTCAGATATTTTATTATGCATTCATCGTTTTCATTTCAAACGTTTTATGACCCAAACAGTGATTTTAAAGCCAGTATTTCAAATAAAATAATGGGCCTTATTTTTCATCAAATGGCTTTTACAATCGAAATATTCTGAACATCTAGATATTTTATAAATTTTCTCGTTTTATAAAAAATGACTTTTCTGGGCCCCATTGGGTGTCAAAAACCCCACAAAAATCACATTTTTATTTTTATAAAATTATAGGACTTTCATTTATATTATTTCTTTGCATTTTTGTATTATTCATAATTTTTGGGAAATTTTGGCATATATATTGTATATATAAAATATTTATAAATTAAATTTTAATACTCAAAAATTATAAAATTAGGGGCCTATTAATTTTAAAAAGTGTAGAATTAGGGCCTTAATTTTAATTAGGAGTATTATTTTTACTACTATAAATAGCCTAATTTTTATTTAATTAATTATAATTAATCATTAAAATCTGCAAAATTAACAAAATTCTCTGAAATCGGGTCGGGAAGAATAGATTCGGGTCGAAGAATTAAACCGTGATTTTGATCTGATTACAGCACCAAATCAAGCAGTTCGAGTATCCAAATCAAAGGTTTTGATCTGTTCTTTCTGTTTTTAGCATCAATTTCACGTTTTATTGCGTAGTTTTTGATTTTCGATTTCTAGGGTTTATGCTCGAATTAGGAATTTTTGATTCTAGGGTTATTTTGATATTTTGATGATTGATATAGCTTTGTTAGATGATTTACAGTCGATTCATGGTGTTTAATTGAACAAACGATGCCTGGATAGTGATTCACGATTTCTAGGGTTTATATCGAATTTTCAAAACACAACTCGATGATTTCTGTGAATATTTGGTTCCTGATATGTTAGGGCTTTGATTATATATGTTCTTAGCTTTGATTTGCACTATTAAACGTTAAGTTTTATGTACAAATGAATTATTTGGATTTTTGGTCGGAGGTCATGTTGATTTTGATCGGAAAAGATGAACCAGGAATGATTCTGTGATGTTTTGGCCGTGGATAGATTGTTGTGTTGATTTGCAATAAAAATCACTTAAAAACAGCACCAAACTGTGTTGATTTGAGGCTGATCGGAGTTGGCCGGACTCCGGGAACTCACCGGATTCTGGAAAAAAAATCCGGTGGTGTTCTTGGCAACCCGGATGGTGCCCCGGTTGACCCGTGTGGTTGACACGGTTTTGATCCATTTCTGACAGATTCTGGTTTCTGACAAATGTTTCTGTAATTTATTTTACTTTTATTTTTATTTTAATTATAAAATCAGTTTTATTTATTTTGTAAATTAATTAATTAATTATTTAATTAAGTGATTTATATTACAAATAATTCTGAAATATTTTCTAAAAATTAGATTTAATTATTTTCTGAATTATTTATTATTTATTTATTAATTATTTAAAAATGATTAATTATTTTGATAATTAATCAAATAATTTTCAATAAATCATAATAAATTCATTTTAATTCCAAAAATTATAGAAAAATCATTTTTAATTCTGATTTTTCATAAATAATGATTTAAAAATTATTTTTGAGTTTTAAAAATTAATAATAATTATTTATAGTGTATAATAAATGGAATTATCAGTATTTAATTGATAATAAATAAACCGTTAGTCCGATTCGCGTGAAACGAAAGCCTGTTGACTCATAAAAATGAATTCTTTTCATTAAAAATAATACCAAAGCTTAATTCTAGAAATTTGTTGATTTTATTATCTGTTTGATTATCAGTCGAGATACGTGTCGAGACGAGTCCGAAAAATTCCGGAAAAATGGGAAACGAGTCAGATAACGATCAGTTGAGCGATCAGCGAGTCGATTTTGGTTCTAAAAATTATTTTAACCATAAAAAAAATGATTATGTGCTTATGTGTATTACGTGGTTAATTGAGTCTTAATTGCCAATAAGTAATACCTGAGTCAGTCATAAGCGCATGGGTAGATGTTAGGAACGGTGTGAAATCGATTCAAGATACAAATGAAGTACGACGTGACTTAACCAGTCTGTTTTGCCAACAGAAGCTAAGCCCGCCAGGCAAGTTGAGTCGGTATTAGTCCAAGGTGATAGACGAAAGTGATCTAATTGCAGTGAGTCGCGCAGAAGGCAAGTTTTTCCCCTATTCTACTTTCAGAATAGTGATATTGATTCAAATGTTTATCACATTTGCACTCTTTTGATTATTGTTCTTAATCACTGATACACACCTGCTATTCCTTTGTTCATATTTCATTTCGATTCTTGATTTCTCCGTTTCTTTGAATACTTGGTTCATATTCCATTGATGATACATTGAGATTGATATATTCTGGTGATTAGAATATGTCAAAGCATATCGATTGTTCCGGTTGCTCAGCGATGGACTGGATAATGATATTTTGGGATTGAGTGTGTCTTAATCCTGAGGACCGGAATGACTGGTGCCTCGACGTGGGCCGTAGTGCCTGGGGACCCGACTGGATCTATATATTAAGATATGGATCTGCATTACATTCTGACTGATCAGCAGAATATAGATACGAACTTGTGTCCAGTTTAGTTCATTTGTACTCGCCAGTAATGGCCTTCTTTCTATTCTCGTGGGGTTATATCTTTGCAGATATACCCGGGATGACGGATTCATTTAAAATGCCTTAACACTGTTTATATTTTGTGGACTTGTTGAGCAATTTTTGGCTCACCCCCTTTTGTTGTTATTCACCTTATTGTTTTCAGTTAAGAAGGAATATGAAACCAATCAGGACTCGAGTGGTAAAGAAGCGGGTCAAGCCTCGGGATCCTCTCATACCCAAGGTGTTGATCCCAATCCAAGAAGAAAGCTTTGAGTTGCCCGAGCAGGTGGAGTGTTGATAGATAGTGTGTGTGTTTGAATAAAAGCTGAACTTAGTTAAAAATGAAATAGACAATGGTTTATAATAAAGAGAGTTTGTGAGACTTTGAATGTTGGTTTGTAATAAAAGTAGTTAGTGGTTCTTGTTTTCATACTTCAACCTAAAAAAGATCATGGTTAGTGTTAAAGGGGTTTAATTTCATTTCTTTATTAATTGTTAATCAGATTGAACAGGGTTGGTGATTAGCTAGTAACCCCCAGACTTATACCCCAGGGTCTGGAGGGCGTTACAGCTTTAGTGATTAAACTTGTTAATATCTGAAATCTGTTCTTGAATGAATTTACAAATGAATTTTTCATGAATGAAAAATTCATTTACAAATTTATTTTATCATATTTTCCATAATTCTTGCTTATTTCTATGTAAGTTTTATTATCTTATCTTCTTTATTTATTCTATTTGTTAATTTTAATATCTCAGAATATTTTATTTTCTCTAAAAATATTTTTCTATGAATTTTATTTGCTAAAATTCAACAGAAATCTATTTTTGGAATAAGATATAATTACTTCTGAAATATTATTATTTTTGTAAATATATTCTGTAACTATAAGTGTATATTTAGTTTATAATTATTTTATTACTGCAATGACAATCGGCAAGACAATTGAAATTGTCTTGCTGAAAGTCATTTCAGTATATATATATATGTGTGTGTTTAATTTTATTTTCAGATTAATTTTATACTAGCAAGACAATCGGTATGACTATCAATAGTCTTGCCAGTAATAAAATTTATATCTAATATTTTTTTTTGTACTAGAATGACAATCGGTATGACTATCGATTGTCTTTCTAGTTTATTAGGTTTAATTCATGTATTTTATATTGGTATGACAATCGGTATGACTATCAGATTGTCATACCAGTTATTTTTTTCTTTTTTAATTTCCAACCGTTTGCCTGGTATGACAATCGGGAAGACAATCGGTTTATGACTTTCCTCGATTGTCATACCAGTTGTCCTACTTAATGTTTTTTTTATTTTATGATTGTAATCAGTTCAGTTTTTCAATTCTAACAGTCGTGCCTTGTTTCTCTCTCTCTCTCTTCGATCAAATCGCCATTGTTGTCTTCTTGCTCGAGTTTTTACTCAGCACACTTTACTGTTATCTATATACATATTCGTGTGTATACATACAGTAAGGAAGTGCTGTCGATTTTTTTAAAAAAACTATTTTCACTTCATTTTTTTGTTCCCTTCAAATCAGTTTATCTTTGTTTTTGGGTAATTTTTAGTTAATATTGTGTTTTGTGAGTTTGCAGATCTAATTGTGAGTTAAAGAACATTAACGAGATACATTACTTTCTAAATTTTTCGGATATAATTGATTTAATTTGAATTATTAAATATTTTTTTATTATTCGAATTTTCTTAATATTATTCTTAAAATTCTGAAAGTGTGTGTTTTATTATATTTTTAATGGCTCTCAATTTCCAAATTGTCTCGCATAATCTTGTTGGTTATTTTAATCCAGAAAAATGTGATGTGGAAAAATTTAAGCCGTGGATTAGATTTTTAAATGACCATTCGATTGTTAGCTCTGCTATTAAATCAAATATGCTATTAAATGTCGATCTGCTTAGACTGATTTGCACAACCTCTACTGTGGCCGATGATTCTAAATCTTTTTCATTCACCGTGGCAAACACACAGTATGTAGTTGATGAAACAGTCATCAATCGAGCGTTAAATTTTCCAATGGACAATTTCTGTAATTTACCCTCTGAAAATGAGATTTCAAATTTTTTTTCATGCCATTCACTATCGGGGGTGATTAATTTAACCAAGCTTTCTAAATCCAATTTGGTTTCTGAATGGGACTATTTTATTTGATACACTTTCCAAAGTGTTTTCCAACTGCACTAAATCCAACTTTCATAACATCACTTCCACTCTGCAGTATATTGGTCTTGCGGTTGTTTTCAATCAAAGGATCAATTTTGGACAAACTACTTTTACCCATTCTTCTGAGACTGTCTCACTACAGCTTTACGTGATCATTCTACAAATCGTAGGGTTTCTTGCTATTACGCTCGCTTTCTCATGCTTATAGCAGAACATCTTCTCACACCTGAGCATAAAGCTCTTTTTGCTAACTCATCAGTAACTGAACCCCCTCCCTATAAGCAAAAAGATTTACACACACCAAGACACAACCTTCAAATTCATGCAAGTTCCAGTACTTGTATCTGCTTTCATGGCCAATTTCATTCATTTACCAATTTTCAATCTTCCCGATCATGAACAGCAAGCTCAACCTCCAGTGGTTCAAGCCACCCAGGCACAGACATCAGCGGCTCTTCCACTGCAGGTAATAATTCCTCACTCTCACACCATTCCTACTTCTGTTGAAAGACCCCCAGTGGTTGATAGGGCTGACCATGAAGTTGTAGAACCGCAGCTTCAATCCCAGGTCATAGAGCCAAACACAGAGTCTCAACCTATCTCAACCTCCTCCCCACTGTCTAAAATGTTATCGAGAAGGTTAGTAGGAAGTAGTATGTTGTTGGATGTGAATGAACCCTCAGCTCTGCCTCCTTCCCAAGAAAAGAAAAACACTTATTGAGGCATCTGAAAGCCCATCCGTGTTCTCCCAATAGGACATGGACTTTGATATGGCCAATGAACAGTTCCTAGAAACATTCTATCAACAGGAAGAATCTATTGAAATTCGCCATAGGGCCATGATATCTTGTACTAAGTCAAGCACACTTCCATTACTCACAATGGAAGTATACAAACCAATAGATGATACTCAGGACACAGAGAGAGGAGTGCACATTGAGTCGGTTATAGTGCCTGCCATAGTTACGGCAGAAGAGCAGTCACATGCTTCTGAGGGAAAATCTGACTCTAAGCCACCTATAATAGAGTCATTTTCTCCCCTCCCAGATCCAACACCTCTGGCTCCCTCACGGGATTCTCCACTCGCAGATTTATCTGGAGAAAGTGGAGGGCAACTCGGTCAATCTATCCCTGAAGCAATTCAGACATCTAGTTCACATGAAAAGATAGATTTGACTGAGGATCGGGACTCGCGAATTCCCATTACACCACCACTGACCTCTCTTGAAGAGGCTAGGGTGATCTCAATTGCAGGTACAGAAGACCAGCTATAGGATGGCTCCTCACAAGCACTTATATTGAGAAAAACACAAGCACGTGAGTTGAGTGAACCAAACAGGAGAGATATTCAGGTGAGCGCACACACAGACACAAACACTGAAAATCTGTTAGCTCAAATTGTTGATCTGAAAGAACAACTTGGCAAAAAGTCAGGCTGAGGCTCAAACATTCAAAGCACAAGTGGTTGAACGGTCTTCTTCTTCCACCTCTGTCGACAATTAGCTGGCATTCCTTAGAAATGATATCTCAGCTTTGAAGTCCACTGTTGTACCAAAGCTTAACTCAATCCAGGCATCTCCAACTTTATCAGCTGAAGACATTTCAAACTTCTGCTCTCTCCATACAAGAATGACTTATCTTGAAGACTTGGTTGAAATGAATCATTCACTGGACTCCTCCAGATTTCTGAAGATAGAGACGGGCATGGAACATCTCAATGAAGGGATGGAAGCACTTGTATATCATGATCAAAAATTCTCACTGCCCTAATGAAGAACAAAGGACTTTCTTTGAAGGGCCTTCTGGTGGAGGCTCAGGTTCTGGAGGTAATGGAGGTCAGGGAGGGTCTAGAGGAAAATCTATAGAGGATTCCTCAACTAAGGGGGAGAAGCAAGGGAGAGGTGGAAAGGGAAAAGAAAAAGATTCTTCTGTTGGAGACACAAGGAAGGTTGATGATGTCTACTATAGTGGAGAATAGGATGACTTTGATATTTTTGACATTCCCACTGAACCAGTCTTGGAAGATAAAGATAGGTTTCTTTGAAGCTGAGGTTGAAAGTGATTTTGGAGAATGGGAGGAGGAAGCTCGAGTGGATCCTGTTTTTGAGAAAGAGTTTCAGTAACAGCAGTCAGAGTTGAAAATAAAAGAAGTTGAACTCAAAAAGGTATCCCAGATCATTGACATGAGGACAAACATTGAACGGACAGAAACCCTTGAAAAGCAACGTCTTCATGACATTAAAGCTAAAGAAAGGCAAAGAGATGTCAAACTGAAGATTGGTGAAAAATGGGATGAAGCTAGGAGAGTACTTGATATGCCTCAGCTGAGCACAAACAATGATAGGCAGTTTCTACATCTTCTTGACAAGTTGGAAATCTCTAATCCAAACAATGATGTGTACATGAATGCTATCAAGACTGAAGTCTCAAGGATCACAGCTGCCTTTGACAGATCTCTAAATGAAATGAGCATATTTGTATATTGTCAGAGTGAAGGATCTTTTAAGGTATCACTTCATCTGTTTGAGAATCGTTCTTTATCATAGATTTGGGTTCTTCTCAACAAAGTCAAAAGAAGCTCAGAATTGAATGAAGTTCTTCGAGAAAGGCTCAAAGAGTTTGCCAGCAGGGCTAGTCCCTCAAGTGGTCAACAATCCTCATCAGGTAAGATTCTTTAAGTCTAACTGTCTTTAAATCTGCCAGCTCGATTCACAATCTCTTAAAGACTACTCTGCTAAGCATCTTGTCTAGATGGAACATCACTTAAGAACTGTCGGATATTCATCCATGTTGAAAACTCAAGCTGCTGATCTGATTCCAGCTTATTGTGAAAAGAATATTAAAAGGTACAATCAGTTCAAGAATAAGCTAAAGTCAGTTGGAGTTCAACCAGTCAGACCAGCCAGCTTCACTTCAGAAAAGGATCGTGTCTTTGACAAGGAGTTGCTTCAAGATTTGGAAGAAGGTGAATTCGGAAGGGAAGACAACTGAATTAAATTAGCTCAGAACTTAATGTAATATGCTTAGAGCTTTATGAATCAAGATAGACTAATGTAGTTATATGTTCAGTCTAGAAGAACATCTATCTTGTATTCACTTGTAAATTTCTTTTGGAATCTGGAAAATGTTAAATATAATCCAGAACTTTTATGATATTTACTTTGCATTACTGTTTATATCTTTTTCTTATTTGTTAGTTGAGTTATCCTCTAGGTATTTGTTGTTATTGTCTAACAAACAAATAGGGGGAGATTGAAAGGCATATGTCATAGCCTATTTGTTTATTCGAGGATTTAACTCAACTCAAATAAGGATGTAACAAGTAAATAGTGGTTTTATCGTCAGAAAGATCTCTCAAAGTAACATATGTCAAAGGATTAAGTAACATTGTTCATCTACAGTCTTGAGGACTTCATTCACTAGAAGAAGCTCAAGAAATTGATCAAGCCTCACTGATATAAATCAAGATTGTGGATTTAATCAAGTGACAGAGATCTCGTCAGGGTATCAATTAATTACAGGGATTTAATCTGAAGAAAATCAAGACATGAAGAAATATCACAGATGTTAGTCATTCATGAACCAGACAGTACATCGAGTGTCAACATTGAAGTGGTGAAATGGATTAATAAGTTTCAGTGATTTTCAGAAGATTGTCAGAAGAGTGGTTGTTGTTCAAGATTAGTATTAATTCTCTATTAATTAATTAAGTCATATAATTTAATTAAGAAAATAAATTATATCTGCAAAGATTAATTTATTGATTAATTGAATTAATTGGTTAATTAATTCTGAATTAATATTATGCATTTTTCAGAAATAATTTTGAATTAATATTCAAAATTAAATCAGCAAGACAAATATTTGAACTAGTATGATAATTGGATTGTCATACCGAAAGTCTTTCCAAGCCTTGTTAGATTGTCTTGCCGAAAGTTCTACCAGTTCAATCAATAGTCCTATCGAAAATTCTACCAGTTCAATCAATAGTCCTACCGAAAGTTCTACCAGTTAAAAGGATTGTCTTGCTGAGCTAACAGGATTGTCTTGCCAATTAAAATCAAAGGTTGATTGAATATAAAAGAGCAGCAATTGATGTTCAACAGACAGCATTGAATATCACAGCAAACACTGAAGAACACAGAACAAAGAAAAAGCTAGAGAACTTATTGCAATTTCTCATGACATTAATTTCTAGTATTTATTGTTAAATCTAAACCACTAGAAATCCTTCTCTTGTTCTTGTGTAACTATCTAGCGGATCAAAATCCCAGAACTTAATCTCAAATTGCATTTAGCATTTGATCCTTTTTATTTCAAAAATAGAAAAAGTTCATGTCGAATTTATTCTAGATTTGGAATAATTTATTTGAGATTAATTCCTTGTAAACGATACCGTTGTGTAACACATTTCAAGTTTAATAATAGTTTTATTTAACTTGAATTTTGTTTCACTTTTTTATTCCGCATTTTATTCGATTGAACGGTATAGTTTGTATTCAACCCCCCTTCTACAAACATATTGGGACCTAACAGTATGTTTAGGGTATTTTGTTATCATCAAGTATCTCTTAATTTATGGATACAATTCCAGTAGACATAAATTGGGGGAGATTGTTGTGCATATGTTGTGTACTTGATGATTTCATGAACAAAACACATAAGTTGATTTTACTTAGTGAAATAATGTAGCACTCAACGGATAAGAATTATAGTCCCGACGGATAACTCATTATAGTCCCGACGGATGATGACTTATTATCCATCGAGTGAGAAGCTTATGTAATAATAAGTCTGTAGCTCATTTCTGCATACACCTTTGTATAGATTCTGTAGTAGCATATAAGTCATGTTGACTTTAACTAGATATGCAGAATAGGTTGATTAATTGTACATAGATGATGTCTTGTAATTCTGTATAAATGAATTGAAGTCAAGTGCCAAAATAGCTACCGATGGATGATTAACAAAGCCATCGATGGATGATCAAATACTTATCAACGGATGTTTAATATAGCCGTCGACGGATGATCAATGAAACCGTCAACGGATGATCATAAAGTCGACGGATGATCGTACTCAACGGATAAAGAATTCAAATATCAGTTGACAGTGACAACTGGTCACATGCGTCGAAGTGTATGCAAATGGAATGAGGAAGCCTATTAACTGGGTAATAGAGAACAAAGTAGCAAAGCATTAGACCCGATAGTTTTTATAATGATCCTGTCTTTTGACTTTGTAATCTTGGTAATATATAAACCAAGAAGTAGCAAATAGAAAACAAGAACAGAGATACAAAAAGTGAGAAACATTTGTAAGCAGAATTATTAGCATTTCTCTGTATTCTCAGTAGTTCATATTTGTAAGCAGCTGTGAGCATTCTTCCACACAAAGTTCTCTCGATATAATATATATCTCTGGTGGAATTGTTTATATCCACCAGAAAGTTTTTAAAGACTCTTGTTTTTAATTACTCGTATTTTGGTTCACTTAAGTTTTTATTCCGCATTGTGCTAATCAATACACTTATATATATATATATATATATATATATTCGAGTTTGAACATTGTTATTTTAAGAAAAAGATTCAAGAATTCCATTCAACCCCCCTTCTGTAATTCTTGCTATATTGTTAAAGGACTAACAGTACATATATAAGAGATGGTTAATATGAAAAAAAATGAAGATATTTATCAAAAGAGAAGAAGAAGATGAAGAAATTATGAAATGATATTTTGGTAGAGTAGATAAAAATGAAAGTAAAAAGGGAAAGATAATAGTTTATAGGTTCAAGTCACCTATTTCCTACCAATATTGGTAGGTTATGGCTTCGGGCACAATTTTTAAATTTTTTATTTCATTTTGGCTCCATATTTGAAATTTTCATTTTTGATTTTGGCTCCATGTTTGAAATTCTTGTCAAATTATGGTTCATTTCCTATCAATATTGGTAGGTTTTGAATTGGGCGAAAGCTTTGAATTTCTGATTTTGCCTCCATTTTTAAATATTTTTATTTGGCTCCATGTTTGAAATTTTCGTGAAACTAAGGTTTTTTTCCTACCAATATTGGTAGGTTTTGAGTTTGGCAAAATTTTTGAATTTTTGGTTTTGGCTCCATGTTTAAAATTTTTGATTTTGGCTTCATGTTTGAAATTTCGTGAAAATAAGGTTTATTTTCTTCCAATATCGATAGGCAGAGATGTTCACGACCGATCCGAGTTTTGATCGAATCGAGCCGAGTTTTAAATTTTTTTTTGATGAGTAGAGTCGAGCGGAGCTTTTTTATCGAAAAAAATTGTGTTACAGCTCGAACTCGTTAACTAATGAGACAAGTCGAGTGGATCCAAATACGAGTTTTCTCCATCAATACGAGCCAAGTCGAGCCGAGTCAAGTTGAAGTAAAAAAATTCTGGTCAAATTAATGGTTGACTGATAAAATAGCAAACTAAATATATTTTTTCTAAAAGTTTTTTCTAAACTAAATATATATCTTGGCATTAATACAATTGGATCATTCATAAATATTTTTAAAAAAATCGAAACATCAATATTGGACTAATCGCTAGTAAGAAGAACTGGTCAAACTACTGGTTGACTATTAAATTATCAAACCGAATACATCTATTCTTTTCTAATAATTTTATCATATCAATAAAATATATAGATATTAACATCCGTATGGTTGGATCATTCATAAATATTTTAAAAAATCGAAGCATTTTTATGGGACTAAACACCAGTTAGAAGTAATATTCAAAATAAATATTCCTTTCTCTAAAAATTTTGTCATGTCACTGAAACATATAGATCTTAAAATCTGTACGGTTGGATCACTTTTAAATATTTTTAAAAAAAATTGAAACATTATTATGGTACTAAAACGCTAGTAAGAAGCACCAGTCAAACTACTAGTTGACAGCTAAAATAACAAACTGAATACATTTATTTTTTTCTAATAAATTATCAAATCACTAAAATATATAGATTTTCACATCAGTACGATAGGATCATTCATAAATACTTTTATTTTCCAAAAACAAATTCGAGTTTCCTTTCGCTATAAAATACCTTTCCACTTTTGAAATTATATTTTATCGAAACGTTTCGATATTTATTATTTCTTTTCAAAATAATTATAATCTATCTAAATATAAGAGAAATACGATAACGTAAGTATAATCAACTATTTTTTTTGAATTTCACTACTAAAATGAATACATCTTGATGTCTTTAAAGTCTGTTCAACAAAAATGTGACAAACGATCAATAAAAAACACGAAAATGCACATTTTTCTTTGTTTTTGGTCATTGCCTACCAATACTGGTAGGAATTGAACATTTTATTTTATAGATTTATTATAAAAATATATAAGCTTAATTTTAAAAAAATCAATATTTTACATACATATTAAAAATCAATATGTCTAATCATCCGTACGGCTGGATTACTGGAAAAAAGAATTAAAATGTATAACACCTAAACAATCCATAAATTTTGAGTATAAAGACTAACTCAAACTTTAAACATTTTTGCTCCTTCGTTTTCTAAACGATTTTATTGTTTATAAATCTTTTCTTTTCCAAATTTTTTTTCCAAGTTTCCTTTCGCTATAAAATACCTTTCCACTTTTGAAAGTTATATTTTATCGAAACATTTCGATATTTATTAAAAAAAATTTAAAATAATTATAATTTATCTAATATAAGAGAAACACGACAATGTAAATATAATCAACTAATATTTTTGAATTTCACTACTAAAATGAATACATATTTATGTCTTTACAGTTTGTTCAACAAAAATGTGACAAACGATCAATAAAAAACACGAAAATGCACATTCTTCTTTATTTTAGTCATTGCCTACCAATAGTGGTAGGAGTTGAACATTTTATTTTATAGATTTATTATATAAAAATCTGAGCTTAATGTTAAAAAAATCCAATATTTTACATACATATCGAAAATCAATATGTCTAATCATCCGTACGGTAGGATTACTGTAAATAAAATAAAATATATAACCCCTGAACAATCCATAAATTTTGAGTATAAAACCTAAGTCAAACTTCGAACATTTTCGCTCCTTCATTTTCTAAACAATTTTATATGGTTATAAATATTTTCATTTCCAACCTTTTTTCCTAGTTTCCTTTCGCTATAAAATGACTTTCCACTTTTGAAATTATATTTTATCGAAATGTTTCGATATTTATTATTTTTTTCATAATAATTATAATTTATCTAAATGCAAGAGAAACACGAGAATGTAAGTATATTCAACTATTTTCATGAATTTTACTACTAAAATGAATACATCTTTAGGTATTTAGAGCTTGTTCAACAAAAATGTGACAAATGATCAACAAAAAATACGAAAATGTAAATTTTTCATTATTTTTGGTCATTGCCTACCAATACTGATAGGAATTGAACATTTTATTTTAACAAATTTCACTTTAACTACAATAAATAATAATGAAAAAACTTATTCGTTTTCTTCTTTCTCTTCCTTATCTTTATTTTTTTCTTCTTTATTTTCTTTTATCTTATCTTCAATACATTAACACCACATAATACAAAAGAAAAAGGTGGTGGGTCCATTTTTAAATCTGGACATTTTTTCCCACCAAATTTGGTAGGAAACACCTTTCAGCTAGCGGACCTCTTTTCCGGCCAATATCGGTAGGAAAAAACTCTGAATTATTAAAAAGTTTCCAACGTCAAAAAATAATATTTATTTTGGATAATACGTGGACTGCCGATATAGAGAGTGGGGTCATATCCATATAAAGATTTTATCATTTCCTACCAATATCGGTAGGTTTTAAGTTCTTACCAAATCTGGTAGGAAATATCTCTAAAATGATTAATTTTTAAATAAAGTTTAATTGGTTCAAAAAGGTGAGAGCTGATGACATGAATGTGTTGGATTTTAATCGCAGCGGAGGCATGGTAAAACACTTTTTACACATAAAATCCAAATAAAATCATATAAATCGTGGTAAAAACGTATGGGGCGATTACTAACCTTTAATATGCGATCCAAAAGCAACGATCGGAGATCCTTAGCAGCTGCTCCTCAAACGTGAAGCACTCCACCGGTATTCACCAAGAAAACGACGTTAAGGAGGAGGAGGAGGTGGAGAGAATTAGGTTTTATAAAATTTTGGGGTTAGAATAAAAATAGGGTTTATAATAGTATATTTATAGGCAAAATTTTCAGCTGAAATTTTCCCATAAATATTATTATTATTATCCCATTTATTATTCTCATTAATAATTAAAACACCTTTTAATTATTAATCCTTTTTCTAAACACTTTAGAAACAATTCTCTCTCTTGATTTAATTTCCAAAAAATTAAATCCTTAATTAATAATATTAAGAACTTTTAATTTATAATCAATTAAATATCATTTAATCAATTATTAAATTTTCCAATTAATTATTTATTTCACAAATAAATAATTATTATCCATTATTAATTAATTCCTCCACCTTTAAATCATTCTCTTTTTATGGTGTGACCCTGTAGGTTCAATATTAAACCGGTAGTAGAAATAAATAATAATAAAACTATTTTATCATTATTTATATAAATTCTCTAATTTATTAAATATGATTAATTAATTAATCATATTTATTCTACATCGTGAGGGATACTTTTCAGCATATCGCGACTATCGGGATAATATGAATTCACTGCTTAGAATACCAAGAACCTATTCAGTGAATAGTTACCGTACAATAAACTCCTTCTACCCTACAATGTCCCGATTAAATACAAGGCATGGATCTCGTGTCAAGCCTATCTAATTTAATCACTTGCTTACCATTTACTATGCTTAGTTCTATGCAAATTAGAAACTCCTTTCTAATTTCATTCACTCTGGCCAGAGATTCCTGAACTAGCATAAGTGGATCAGCCTTGAACATTCGCTTCCTTCACTGGAAGGGGTAGATCCTTTATTGATCATACACTATCTTCGTGTACAAATTCCTATACCCAGTAGAGCCCTAATAATTGTCCCTGGAGACTAAGAACTAAACCAAAGTATAGTTCAGTGTACACAAGATGACTATGAAGACCTCAAGTCTAAGGATACTTGTACAACTATCACTATGTGAACAACTGCTGACACGTGAGTGAACTCCATCAGTTGTTCAGCTGGGCGAGTCATGTTCAGTGAACTTATTCTATAATAAGCACCTACATACTAGCTATAGTGTCACCACACAAATGTCTATGAGAACAGACATCCTTCATAATGAAGCAAGCATAATATGTACCTATCTTTACGGATTATTAATTACCAGTTAGTAATCCTATGTCCAGGAACTATTTAAGTTTAGAGTTATCATCTTTTAGGTCTCACTATTATGATCTCATCATAATC
Source organism: Apium graveolens (assembly GCF_009905375.1). Classification (NCBI taxonomy): domain Eukaryota; kingdom Viridiplantae; phylum Streptophyta; class Magnoliopsida; order Apiales; family Apiaceae; genus Apium; species Apium graveolens. The sequence continues at coordinate 50,308,110 of NC_133657.1, read as the reverse complement.
CATAAAAAGCTTTACTCTAAACTATGGTATATCTTATTTAAACACTTAAATAGATAAAGCCCGTAATAAAAACAAAACAAGTCTTTTATTAATATCAATGAAATCAAAACAGATTACATACAAAGTTATTCCTAAATCATAATACATGATTGGACTTAGGACATATTTCTTTCAATCTCCCACTTGTACTAAAGCCAATCACTCTGGTATCTAATACTCATCTTGTCTTTATGACGATCAAAGTGACTTTCATAAAGTAGCTTTGTGAGTGGGTCTACTATGTTGTTATGTGTGTCAACTCTAATTCAATATAACACAAGAAATGTTATCGCGCTCCCACGAACCCTTTTGTAGACACATGGTTCATCTACGTTTTTCATAAAACCAAACTCTTTGATTGTCTCATCAAAATGGATGTTCCATCTACGAGAAGCTTGCTTTAAACCACATATGGTTCGCAGCAGCTTACACACTAGGTTTTCATTTCTCTTGGAAAGAAAACCATCTGGCTAATTGCCAGATCTCATAGTCGTAGTAAGCAGCAATCGCAAGCAAAATCCGAACTAATTTTAACAGGGCTATAAGTAAAAGGTTTCATCAAAGTCAATGCATTGCCTTTGTTTGAATCCTTTTCCCAAAAGCCTGGCCTTAAAGATCTCCATATGGCCATTTGCTCTAATCATTCTTTTGTATCCCGTATACATAGATTTCATTCCGGATTTCATGACACTATGCCATTTCTCTGAGTCAACACTACTCATAGCCTCATTATAGGTCACAGGGTTGTCATCATCAATGATCGACAACTCATTGTCATTCTCAATGACAAGGCCATATTACCTCTCAGGTTGGTGACACACTCTCCCTGACCTACGAATGGGTTGTTCCACAGAAGGTTGTTCAGTCAGAACAGGTGTTTCCACTTGATCCGTAGTAGTTTGTGCTTCTTGAACTTCATCAAGTTCAATTTTGCTCCCACTGTTTCCTTCAAGGATAAACTCCTTTTCCAAGAAGGTAGCATGTCTGGAGACAAACACCCGATGATCGGTGTAAAAGTAATACCCTAAAGTCTCTTTAGGATATCCCACAAAACTATATTTTACGGATCGATATTCCAGCTTATCTGTGTCAACCTTCTTGACATAAGCTGGACATCCCCAAATCTTAACATGTTTAAGACTCGGTTTCCTTTCTTTCCATATCTCATACGGAGTTTTGAGGAACAGATTTGGAAGGCACCTTATTCAGTAAATATGTTGAGGTTTCCAATGCATAACCCCATTGGAATACTGGAAGATTTGCATAGCTCATCATGGACCGAACTATGTCTAACAAAGTTCGATTTCTCCTTTCAGATACCATTCTGGAGGCGTCCACTGGGAGACAATACCATTTACTTTGAGATAATCCAGAAACTCTCCATTCAAGTATTCACCACCTCGATCTAATCGAAGAATTATAATACTATGTTTGGTTAGTTTCTCCACTTCATACTTATACTCTTTGAACTTTTCAAAGGCTTCAGACTTGTGTTTCATCAAACACATATCCAAATCTAGATCTATTATCCATGAAAGTAATGAAGTATGAAAATCCACCCATGGCATGCGTAGACATTGGTCCACATACATCTGTGTGTACCATTCCTAGCATATTTGCAGCCCTCTCTCCACGTCTACTAAATGGAGACTGTAGTGCCACAATGAAGTGAGATTTTCATCATCCCTTTTCTTTTATTAGTTTGTTCAATCTGAAGTAAATTATGTCACATTTATACAGACCGTTATTTAAAGCACCACGTCCATAAAGAATATTATCTCTAAGAATAGAACATTCATTATTCTCAATAATAAATGAAAATCCAGCCAAGTCTAACATGGGAATAATATTCCTCACAATCGAGGGAACAAAATAACAATTATTTAAAACAATAGTCTTGCCCGTAGGCATATGTAAATTGTAACACCCCCAGATCCGGGGTCGAGGATCCGGGCTGTCACGAGTTCCATTTCCCTTAGTAACACCCAACCTTAATAATTAATCAACTACTCTATACTGTGACCCCACCATAAACACACACACCACACGTTATAGTCTCAGAGATGAACATCCAAAAATAATCACAAGTCATTTTATTCCACAATTATCTGCCAATACACCTTAAAAGGTTTTCTGAATAAATTTACATTTCTTTGCCATTATTACAATTCATAAATATACATAAATCTGGTACATCAAAAGTTGAAGCCTAGTCTATTGGTATTTCCCTACCTCAGCTATAGTGACTTCAACACCTATAGGAAACTGCGGAATGCTTCCTATCCGCTCGCGAATTGGGAGCTTGGTCCTGTTCATCTTGTCTATCTGATGTTGTGTGATGAAAGAAGAAAGCAAGGGTGAGCAGCAAGCCCACCAAAGTAATATGTATAATGATTAACAATATATGAGCCTACTCATAATACTCATGAAAGTCATGGTCAAAAGAAATGAACCAAGTTGATATCTTAATGCAATGAAGTCGCAAAATATTCAGTATATATATATATATATACATATATACTTTTCAAAATATTGGAAGTCCTCTTCCATGCATAATATACACAGAGTTCCAGTGTATAACTGTATAAAAATATTGTTGCAAGGTGATCTCATATATCTAACCTTGTCTCAACATTTTTCTGAAAATCTTTGTCATACATAGGATAATCATTTACTAGATATAAGTTTAAAAGATGAAGTTACAAGATACTCCAATATACTTATATCTTTTCCAAATACTACTTGAACTACCACCGTTCAAGTTATAATTAGTTTCAAAAGTTCATCACGTAGATGAGACTACAAGACCAGATTTGAATAGATTAAATCTTTAAAATATCATCAAAATAAAATGAAGTTACGAGATACTTCATTTGATGCAAACATCATTTTGAAAACTTGACCCTGCCAACACTCAACAATCGCCCAACCGTAGCCTTTCTATCGAAGTGCTCTGGGTAGTGTTGCAGAAATATCCAATTGGATGATGAACTCATTACGGGAGTTTGCCGCGCCAGGAAGACCACTTACGATGATCAGTCGTAGTAGTGCAACCCCACCATTTTCTACATGTAGAGGAGAACCTGTCGGATTTACTTGTCAACCAAACACTGAACTCCTAAGGAATGGACCGCCTTAGCGGAACTTCCAGGCCATTTGGGCCAATATAATAAGGCTGGGCCAGTGCCACTCGACCACTTACGCCACTCTTAGTTCAGATGAAATCCATGACTCTGAAACGTAAAGCTCGTTCCCCCTTTCCCCAAGTAGAAACTTGTTGATACGGCTCCACCAAGAAGTCGTATCTAGTTGGAAAGGAGAACTCACCGATATTTCCCAGGCGATGCCTGTTAATGGATTAACTTGTTCCAAGAATTTTTACTTCCCGAGTGTTGGGTAAGTAATCGATTCATTTAACAAAACAGCAACCTTGTTGCGAATATAAAACACACCACAGAGCCGGATCCCTCAGGTTTTGAGCGAGTATTTAAATCCCCTTCGAAAGGAGGATCTTAAATATAAAAATAAGTTTTAGGATCCGCTCTAACTTTTAAAAATCATTTTGAAGACTCGCAAAACATTTTTAAGAATGTTTGGAGTGATGTTGATTTAATAAAATAAATCAATCCCAATATATTAGAAAATATCTGAATATTATTATTTAAATAATATTTCCATAAAGAATAATCTTTATAAAAATAATTGAAGTAGAAGTTTTGAAACTTATACTTGAAATGAATATTAAATATCCAAAGATATACCTATACGAAAGTACTATCTTTATTTTAATAATTAAAAGTGAGTTTGATTATCGACACCTTATTCTTTAATAAAATAAAGAATATATCTCAGCAAATAATCGGAGTCATAGATCCTCAAATGAATATTCAAATAATATTCAATAAATAAAATAAGCTGAGTCATAAGCCCTCGAATGAATATTCGAAATAATATTCATTAAATAATAAGCTGAGTCATAATACCTCGAATGAATATTATAAATAATATTCATTAAATAAAATAAAGGAGTCATACATCCTCAAATTAATATCCAAGTAATATTCAATAAATAATATAAAGGAGTCATAAGTCCTCGAATGAATATTCAAGATAATATTCATTAATAAAATAAAGTTATCGAATAAACCTTATTCGATTAATAGTTTTGAAAACTATAACCATATATATATAAATATATATATATAAAATCTACTCGGGATCCTCGACTCCCGGTTTTAGAAAATGTTTTCACCTTTGGGTCCCTATACTAAGGGTATATGCAAATTACCGCTATTCTCTAGCATAGGTATTATCAACTGAACCAACAGATATATATGACAAGAATACGAAACAGGCATGCATATATATACCATATCAGCATGCTTCAATATATCGCAAAATTTGCTAATTAACCAACATGCATCTATCACAAGATAATGCATATACATATATACATCACAACAACAGTATAACGGGTAGAAAACTTGCCTGAGCGACTTGGGGGTTACGAATGGCTCTGGACGAGTCTGGTAACCTATAAGCAACAATTAAGTTGGAATTAAACCAAAGTCACTTGTAAATCTATACTTTAACTAACTTAGACTCTAACGCTTGTTTTGCGCTTACTGACTCGCTTAAGTCACTCGAGTACCCTCGGCTCCACCATTTTTAATAATTTAACCTTTACGAGTTTTAAAGCGATTCCTTCGCGAGTGTCTTACCAACTGCCTAACACACTTACCATAAATGTTTCTTACCCCAATTAGTCATTTAAGGTCCTTAACCAAGGTTTCAAAGTAAGGCGAGGGGAAATGTTTCGTTCGCGAAATGCCGTTACTTAAAACGGTCGTTTCTCCTAAACCGTGCATCGGAATCGAACGAACTACATATCAAAACGAAGCTCGTAACATGAGCTATCTAAACATGGCAGTGGTCATAATCTAGAAGGGGGTCCTCGGGTCCTAATGTTATGCACAAAAACAGTCTAAAGAAAATCGGACGTTACGACGGCTATGTTTACGCGATTACCAATGTTTAAACTACTCCAATTAACCACCAACCAACTCATAACCATCAATACAACAAAACTTCACCGAAACCATACCACATCAGTCCATAATCTCCAAGGTTTTCAACTCAAACAACCACAATCAAGACCTATGAACTATAATCAAGCTTCAATTACCAAAACACTTCCAAATCAAACCAAACTACTAATAATCACAATATATGCTTCTCATTTCACAAAACCAACCATTAAACTTACTAACAAATAAAGTAAAGGCTAGGGTTTGAAGTTTATACCTTCCTTGGGAGGTGTTAAGTTGCTAGGAAGCCTTAGGGAGCCTCCTACAAGCTTGATCTTTCCAAAGAAATCAAGAACACAAAGTTAGGCTTTGAAGTTTCTAAAAGTCCGATTTAAAGAACTGTAAAAATGAGGGTCTTACCATGATTATTTGGACGAGACTTGTGAACAAGAGTTGTAGGCCATCTCAATACCTTTCCAATGAGCTATAGAACACAATATTTGAGTGAGAAATGAAGGAGATACAGCAGTTTTAGTGTGCTGGTTCTGTTTTGGCCGAGAGCATGAAGAACAATGCCTTGGTTTCTTTTTGATTTTGATGAAAAATGATTTGCTTGGCTTGGTTGGTTTGATTTTAGTGTTTTTTTTAGTAAATTACCTAGTTGTCCTTGATTTTGTGTGGTTAAAAAGCCACCACATCTCCTTCCTTCCCATGTCATGCTTGTGTCATCCTCATGATGTCATCCTCCCCTCCTTGTCCTCTTCTCATTGGTTGGGTGACATCATCCTCTCTAATCCCTTTGATTAACTTCCTAATTGTTTGCCTAATGACCGCTGATCTGTTATACTGTTCGCTTAACTTTCGTTTTCGTTTATCGTTTGAAGGATCATACCCGGGATCTTATTACTTAGGTTCCCTTAACCTTTCTCAGTACATTATATTCCTTTTTATGATCCTCTATTATAATCCTTTAATTTAAATCCTTTTTATCCTGTTACCTTATACTCAATTCTTTCCGCATCTAGGGTATTTCCGGGAAAAACCAAAGTGTTCGGAATTGGATTCTGACGATCTTTACATACACTTATATACTACATAGAGTACTAATAATATCCCAGAATATCCATATCAGAACCCTTACATAGTGTGGCATGAAAAGTTTTCTCATTCAGCAAAAACACTATTCATAAGGGTTTCAAAATTTCCCAAAAATTGGGGTTATTACAGTCTCCCCTCCTTAAAAGGATTCCGTCCCGGAATCAGATAGAAAATGAATTGGGATACTTTCTTAGCATTACACTTTCTAACTCCCAAATAAATTTTCCCACATTGTGGTTCTTCCATCAAACTCAGAATAGTTTGATAACCCTTCTCCTAAGCACTTGTTCCCTTTTCACCCTACAACCCTTCCTGGTTGCTCCATATAGGTTACGTCGGGTTGCATATCTATGCGCTCATATGCCCCTATTTATCTGGCATCTGAATTACACTTCCTTAACACTGATACGTGAGACACGTTACGACCTGCTACATGTTCTGGGGTAAGGCTAGCTCATATGCTAACTTCCCAATACTTCTTAATATATTCAAGGGTCCAACAATTGGTGGACTTAGCTTCCCTTTCTTTCCGAACCTCATCCTTCCTTTTCAAGGGAATACCTATAACAACACTAGGTCCCCTATTTCATACTCTTTTTCCTTTCGTGTCAAATCAACATACTTATCATGTCCATCTTGGGCTACTACCAGCCGTCCTCTGATTAGATCTATCATATCCTTGGTCCTTTGGACCACTGCTGGTCCGAGCATCTTGCGCTCTACAACTTCATCCTAACATAAGAGAGATCGACATTGTCTTCCCTCAAGGATCTCATAAGGCGATATCTCAATACTGACATATGATCTATTGTCGTAAGAAAACTCAATCCGTGTTAAGTGATCATTCCAATTTCTTTCAAGTCTATTGCACAGACTCTCATTATAGCTTTTAGCATTAGAGCTTTTGCTTCTCAATACCCATTCTTTTCCAGTTCGTAATCGCTACTACCTTCCGTTCCTAATATTATACTGGTTATACTTTTGCTCATTAGCGTTCTATAACCTTTTAATAACCATGCCAACCTTAGTATCACGAATGTGTTTCCATTCCGAATACTACCACAACTTTATTACTCCTTTTTCAGCTGTTTCTATTTTCGAAAGCTTAATCCTTCATATAGAAGTAAAAGAATTTATTGAGAGATCACTATGATCATGAACACTTGTTATATCGCATAGTTAGTACAGAAGGTGGCCAGCCTTTAGTACTTGACAAGCAATTAAACAATAGATGGTATCCTACTAGGCTTCTATCACACAGATAGATAGTCATTCGGCAATACCTCCCCTTCTGGAAGGGTTGTTCTTCTCAGCTTACATGAAATGAAAAGGAGAGAAAAGAACGAATTGAAGAGAATTGTATATATATAAAAATATACTGCCACAAAATATTTGGCTTGGAACCTACCTCTGAACTATAGAGGTTTGTCATAGGAGAACAAAACATATATGTATTTATATCAACATCAAGTATTATAGCATCGCATTTCACATGCCTAAATATTTTCGCCATTCCGTCCATCATTCTATGGACCCATGCTCTTCCTCGAGCTTATACACAATCACCTTTGAAACTCCCTCGATATCGAAAATCGAATCTGGGATCTCATTCTAGACCTCATCGTTACTAGAATCCATTTCTATACCGCAACCTTCTTCGTATGGGTAATACTACTCTTTATCGATAAGAAGGAATAAATATATCATAGGTAGATAATCGACTTAATTAGTCTATCAATGATAACTTATACACCACCACGACCCGATTAGTGGTACTTACTCTCAACATCCATTCCAATACAACTCTCACGGTTGTAAGTAATCAGCTCATTACTCTCAGAATCATTACTGCATTACTATGGCCCACCGTTGACCTACTGTAGTCATTCATTTTCCATGAAGTTTTAATAGCTAACCATACGGAGTCCATTCATATCATATAGAATTCTTCTAAGGAGGTAACATGATCACCGTTCTTGATTCATGAAGAACACTCCTGATCCTGACGTACATTCATGACGTGAAGCAGATAAAATTGCAGAAGAGTTTCAATGAAAGCAATGATAGCAGGTTAATACCATTCTTAATCATATGCCTTCAATAGAAGACTTAACTCAAAGGTTTGTTTAGTCCTTTTTTTCTGAAACATGGTCCAGGCTCATTCTCAAGATAGTATCTCCTGAGATAGATAGCCCGCTCATGGCGATTACACGAATTAAACCTTTACCAACTACTATTACGGTTGGGTATTGCACAGTCATCAGAAGGAATGTCAATCTTCCAAACCATAATACAACCTTCATAGCTTTAACCATCATCACTATATTCCTTTGGCACAAGCGCCTATAATTATCATCTTACCTTTAAAGTGTCGGCCACCTCTTTGGCCTTTCCTGATAGTAAAATTTCCTTACAGTCAATGTCATTTTAACCACCTCCAAATAAATTTTCTACCTTATTTCAATCACAGCTTATGTGAAAATGCTTTTCTTTAATATCTGATGAGTAAATAAAAAAAATATCACCATTTTTCCATAAGTTATTGCCTCAATCTTTAGAGGTTAATCACTGTCACGACTGACTCTCAATCATACTTAGAACATCTTTTATCTTAGGTCCTAATTGCCCTGAACAATTTCGACCTTTACTGGTTCGATCCATACTTTCTCGTGGTTTAACACGTGCCCCACTTGGCATCATTATAATTATGTCATATTTCCTTTATCAACATTTTTATTCTTGAGAATTTCGAATATTTCCTTTCTCCTTGTAAAACCTCTAAGGTTATCCTTCAATCGTTCCTCCTGTATTCCCTATATACAGGGCATATCAAAATACCATTTACTAATACTAGAACCATTGTCTATATACTTCTGAAAAATTTCTCCACTGATCCTTAAAGGTTATAATTACCTTAATCCTTTCCAATTCATACTGTCAAAACTCATACTATCCCTATTAAGGGTGAAATGCCAACCTTTATGCATTCCCCTAGGATTCGTTTTAAGATACCGATGTTCTATCCTTAATTCCACCTTTAAAAAGGTACAAGCATCCTTCCATGGATAAATAAAGTCATATATCCCTGATAAGGGTATCTTATTCAATCATTTCCACCTCGATAGTCTATACCGAATTTCACAATAGCATCCTTATTCAAGTTAAGGTCAATCCACATGGCCTCAAAAAGATAAAAATGGTTATCCGCTTTTCTTTCCTGATTTGGTAATGATCACATGGATGATCTGGAAGATATTGGTCGTGTTCAACGTGAACTTCTTCTTAATAAATCCTTATTTACTTTTGTTGTTTATCTCAACAGTCATCTCAATGTTGGGATATCTTTCATACCTGGCGTCTCCCTTCCTGGGTATCAAGCCACCGGTCTTACACTTCACATTCTTGAAGGTCACTTCCTTCATCCAATTTTCCTAATTTCTTACTTCCTTGTCTCCTCAGTCTATTTGCGCCTCAATATTTATCCTTCGAACTATCTCAAGGTTTCCTCAAATCCTCCCAACTTACAGGGGATAAAATATATTTATCTCTTATGCCTTCAACCATCAATTTTACTCATGGTGAATCACCCTCATCCTGACGATTACATACTTTTCTATTTCTATTGCTACGAGTCTTTAGGGTTTCCTCATACCCAACTTCCTTATCATTCCTCAAACTCTATTGCCTTTATATTCCTTTCCACTTCAGTTTCTTTTTATTTTCCTTTCTCTTATCATTATTTCATGAACCAACACAACATAAGCATTGATTTCAAATATCCCGTCATTCTGGATTCGTGTCCTCAGAACGAATCTTGATAACTTTTACAACTTAGATTCATAATTCATCATACTCATCCGTTTTTGTTCTAGCTCCAAAGCTTTTACACTACCTCCATAACCTTGGGAAGTACTTTCCCGAAAATAATTGTCTGAACTTAAATCAGTTTATTATAATCTCTTGCTCCGTGCCTTCCTTGGCCTTTCACCAGCGGGTGGCCTCTCTCTTAGGAGGGTAAGTGACAAAAATAGTCTTTTGTGATTCGTCAATAATTTAGAATCTCAAATGATTCCTGTATTTCCTTTAGCCAGGCTCTTGCCTCGACTAGGTCAGCTTGTTCCTTGGAACTCTGAGAGCTTAGCGACTTAAAGAACCTGAAAGAATTTCTCACCGCATTGTTTCCTCAGGGTGGTGGTTGGGGATAATAGTCTAAGTTCTGTCTAGACTGGTCCATAAATTATCGTATAGGAGTACCATCTCGGGTCTCCTTTCCTTACTCGACTTTCTGTTTCCTTAGTATGAAATGTTTCAACCTTCTCCCATAATCGGGGTTATCTTATACATTAAAAACCTTGTTTTCCACTCTATTATATTATGGGTTCTTTCTTTCTTGATGGAAACCTCCCTGACTATCACATTCAGGGTTTGCCCTAAATCTTATTCCTCAAACTATGGCTCTCATCTAAGTTCTCATCCTTAAGCTCTTGAACTTTTGGAACCCAATTTCTGTAGGAACACCTCACTATCCCCTTATCATCTTTCTCGGTGTGGATCTCTTCTCCAGTCATTGACTCTCTGCCTTCATTCATCACTTTTTCTGCCACAATATGTTCTTTTCCAAAAATTCGGTCTGTATTGCAATCTCAAACAGCTTTTCGGTACCGGCTCCGGTTACCTTCACTTCTATTTCCATTTTCTCAAAATCTCTTATAAACTATCCCAAAGACATTATCATCTTGGGTCTCTCCTTTTTACTAAAGGCATCAGCCACCACATTGGCTTTCCCCGAATGATAAAGAATCTCCCAATCATAATTCTTGATTAGCTCTAACCGCCTCCTCTGGCGTATGTTGAGCTCTTTCTACGTAAAAATGTACTAGAGCTCCTATGGTTTGTGTAAATCTTGCACTTCTCTCCATACAAGTAGTGCCTCCAATCTTTAGGGAAAAACTATTGCCACGAGCCCAAGCTCATGGGTGGGGATATCGAATTTTATATTCCCTTAATTGTCTTGACGCGTACGCGATTACCTTACCGTGCTGCATAAGCACGCACCCTAAGCCTTTGTGCGAAGCGTCACTATACTTCATAAAATCTCCTTTTCCATCTGGCAACGCCAGCATAGAGGCCGTCACCAACCTTTGCTTCAGTTCTTGAAAGTTGTTCTCGCATTTCTCTGTCCATTCAAACTTCTCAGTCTTACGAGTAAGCCGCGTTAAAGGGGGCTACTATCCTTACAAACTTGAACGAACCTCCGGTAGTGATCGACCAATCCTACATCTGGTAGTCGACTTAACCATGGTCATCAATTCATCAGTGGTCCTTTATTCATTCTTGTCAGGATCCTCCATGGGATCCTCCTCAGCAACTATCTCTTCTAGGACAACATCCTCAATATCAACATCATCCGGTCCTGCGTTAGGACGCTCTATCGGATCCACAATCCGATCTCCAATTAGTAATAAAACATCATCGCGCTGTTGCTCCTCAACCTCAGGGTTCGGAGTCCCGCTACCATCTACAATAACGAACTACGCTTCTATCACGATATTTATAAGGGTTCCCATAAGGGTTTTAACTGTCAGTGCTACGTTAGGTAGCCCGACTATGAACTTGACAAGAGTTCTTATTATCTTAGTGAACTTATTATCTTAACGTCCCATCATCTCTGAGGTTTATAACGCTTAGCTCTGATACCACTTCTGTAACACCCC